>NC_030680.2:11473270-11646373 GCF_000004195.4 Xenopus tropicalis
TAGAAAAACACCAGTTAAGAATCAAATGGATGGGTGGTGGCCCCAAGTCCCGATTCCCACCAGGAACCCCAAACTTAGTGAAATTTGGCTGAGGTTTTTCTGGCTTTATGGGTGGTTTTAATCAGAGGGATCACATTGTTGACTATGTTTATCCAGGAGTCCCTGGTGGGAGGAGACAGGCCCATCCAATGCATGACATGACAGTTGCATAGAATAGCAGTACTCTGAATCTTAAGGTGGCCACACACGTGTCGATTTGCGATCTTTCGTGCGACCATCGTTCGTTAAATCAAGCCTTGCCTGATCTGTCCCGTACTCTACCCCTTATTGCCTGCTCTGCCCTGTCCCGTCCCCTTCCCCTTATTGCCTGATCTGCCCTGTCCTGTCCCCTTCCCCTTATTGCCTGATCTGCCCTGTCCTGTCCCCTTCCCCTTATTGCCTGATCTGCCCTGTCCTGTCCCCTTCCCCTTATTGCCTGATCTGCCCTGTCCTGTCCCCTTCCCCTTATTGCCTGATCTGCCCTGTCCTGTCCCCTTCCCCTTATTGCCTGATCTGCCCTGTCCCGTCCCCTTCCCCTTATTGCCTGATCTGCCCTGTCCCGTCCCCTTCCCCTTATTGCCTGATCTGCCCTGTCCTGTCCCCTTCCCCTTATTACCTGATCTGCCCTGTCCCACCCCTTCCCCTTATTGCCTGATCTGCCCTGTCCCAGCCCCTTCCCCTTATTGCCTGATCTGCCCTGTCCCGTCCCCTTCCCCTTATTGCCTGATCTGCCCTGTCCCGTCCCCTTCCCCTTAATGCCTGATCTGCCCTGTCCCGTCCCCTTCCCCTTAATGCCTGATCTGCCCTGTCCCTTCCCCTTATTGCCTGATCTGCCCTGTCCCATCCCCTTCCCCTTATTGCCTGATCTGCCCTGTCCCATCCCCTTCCCCTTATTGCCTGATCTGCCCTGTCCCGTCCCCTTCCCCTTAATGCCTGATCTGCCCTGTCCCGTCCCCTTCCCCTTATTGCCTGATCTGCCCTGTCCCGTCCCCTTCCCCTTATTGCCTGATCTGCCCTGTCCCTTCCCCTTATTGCCTGATCTGCCCTGTCCCATCCCCTTCCCCTTATTGCCTGTTCTGCCCTGTCCCATCCCCTTCCCCTTATTGCCTGATCTGCCCTGTCCCATCCCCTTCCCCTTATTGCCTGATCTGCCCTGTCCCGTCCCCTTCCCCTTCCCCTTCCCCTTATTGCCTGATCTGCCCTGTCCCATCCCCTTCCCCTTATTGCCTGATCTGCCCTGTCCCGTCCCTTCCCCTTATTGCCTGATCTGCCCTGTCCCTTCCCCTTATTGCCTGATCTGCCCTGTCCCAGCCCCTTCCCCTTATTGCCTGATCTGCCCTGTCCCGTCCCCTTCCCCTTAATGCCTGATCTGCCCTGTCCTGTCCACTTCCCCTTATTGCCTGATCTGCCCTGTCCCGTCCCCTTCCCCTTATTGCCTGATCTGCCCTGTCCCAGCCCCTTCCCCTTATTGCCTGATCTGCCCTGTCCTGTCCCCTTCCCCTTATTGCCTGATCTGCCCTGTCCCGTCCCCTTCCCCTTATTGCCTGATCTGCCCTGTCCCGTCCCCTTCCCCTTATTGCCTGATCTGCCCTGTCCTGTCCCCTTCCCCTTATTGCCTGATCTGCCCTGTCCCGTCCCCTTCCCCTTATTGCCTGATCTGCCCTGTCCTGTCCCCTTCCCCTTATTGCCTGATCTGCCCTGTCCCGTCCCCTTCCCCTTATTGCCTGATCTGCCCTGTCCTGTCCCCTTCCCCTTATTGCCTGATCTGCCCTGTCCCGTCCCCTTCCCCTTATTGCCTGATCTGCCCTGTCCTGTCCCCTTCCCCTTATTGCCTGATCTGCCCTGTCCCATCCCCTTCCCCTTATTGCCTGATCTGCCCTGTCCTGTCCCCTTCCCCTTATTTCCTGATCTGCCCTGTCCCGTCCCCTTCCCCTTATTTCCTGATCTGCCCTGTCCCGTCCCCTTCCCCTTATTGCCTGATCTGCCCTGTCCTGTCCCCTTCCCCTTATTGCCTGATCTGCCCTGTCCTGTCCCCTTCCCCTTATTTCCTGATCTGCCCTGTCCCGTCCCCTTCCCCTTATTTCCTGATCTGCCCTGTCCCATCCCCTTCCCCTTATTGCCTGATCTGCCCTGTCCTGTCCCCTTCCCCTTATTGCCTGATCTGCCCTGTCCCATCCCCTTCCCCTTATTTCCTGATCTGCCCTGTCCCGTCCCCTTCCCCTTATTGCCTGATCTGCCCTGTCCCATCCCCTTCCCCTTATTGCCTGATCTGCCCTGTCCCATCCCCTTCCCCTTATTGCCTGATCTGCCCTGTCCCGTCCCCTTCCCCTTATTGCCTGATCTGCCCTGTCCCTTCCCCTTCCCCTTATTGCCTGATCTGCCCTGTCCCGTCCCCTTCCCCTTATTGCCTGATCTGCCCTGTCCCTTCCCCTTCCCCTTATTGCCTGATCTGCCCTGTCCCGTCCCCTTCCCCTTATTGCCTGATCTGCCCTGTCCCATCCCCTTCCCCTTATTGCCTGATCTGCCCTGTCCTGTCCCCTTCCCCTTATTTCCTGATCTGCCCTGTCCCGTCCCCTTCCCCTTATTTCCTGATCTGCCCTGTCCCGTCCCCTTCCCCTTATTGCCTGATCTGCCCTGTCCCGTCCCCTTCCCCTTATTGCCTGATCTGCCCTGTCCCTTCCCCTTCCCCTTATTGCCTGATCTGCCCTGTCCCTTCCCCTTCCCCTTATTGCCTGATCTGCCCTGTCCCATCCCCTTCCCCTTATTGCCTGATCTGCCCTGTCCCATCCCCTTCCCCTTATTGCCTGATCTGCCCTGTCCCGTCCCCTTCCCCTTATTGCCTGATCTGCCCTGTCCCGTCCCCTTCCCCTTATTGCCTGATCTGCCCTGTCCCGTCCCCTTCCCCTTATTGCCTGATCTGCCCTGTCCCATCCCCTTCCCCTTATTTCCTGATCTGCCCTGTCCTGTCCCCTTATTGCCTGATCTGCCCTGTCCCATCCCCTTCCCCTTATTTCCTGATCTGCCCTGTCCTGTCCCCTTCCCCTTATTGCCTGATCTGCCCTGTCCCGTCCCCTTCCCCTTATTGCCTGATCTGCCCTGTCCTGTCCCCTTCCCCTTATTGCCTGATCTGCCCTGTCCCGTCCCCTTCCCCTTATTGCCTGATCTGCCCTGTCCCATCCACTTCCCCTTATTTCCTGATCTGCCCTGTCCCGTCCCCTTCCCCTTATTGCCTGATCTGCCCTGTCCCGACCCCTTACCCTTATTGCCTGATCTGCCCTGTCCCATCCCCTTATTGCCTGATCTGCCCTGTCCCAGCCCCTTCGATTGGTTGCCTCATCGAACGTTTTAGGACAATAGGTAACAGGTCGTTTAGGTTCAAAAATGTCCTGGTTTAGGGCGGACAAAAGGTTGACCCCCGCACATCACTAATCAAGGCTTGATTAACGTAATACTGATGCATTACAAGAAAGAATAGGATTGAATAGGGTAGTGGTGCTTCCTTTACTTTACTAGTGAGGCCTTCACAATTCAGTTATAGGAACATGTCAGTATACGTGCTTGTATGTTGTTTTTGGAATGTTTAAGGAGACTGGAGTACCAACCCAAACCCAGGGAGAACATACAAACCCCACATGACTACAGAATAGTATAACTATATTCTGGAGGTAGTTTTAAAAGAACTCCTTGATATTCTGAGATGGAGTTTAGAGACGGAATGGCTTTTAATACCAACAGTATTTAAACTTTCAAAGGGGTTTCATGTTGAGGACCACCAGCGTGATTACAGAACACGGAATTCCCATCAGCATGATAAAAACAGGTACATTGTCCCCTTGGAACATAGCTTCCAGTGTACCATTCCAGAACTTGATCTGCCATAATGTTCAGTTGTTTGGGAGGCCGTGACCTCATCTGCAAGACATCTTGTGAGGTTCTTCTATAAATCCCTCAGCTTTCATCTGAAAGGGGCTCCTATTTCAAACACTAAACAGGTGTGTGTCAGTGGCAGAGCCTCCGGGATGTCTGTTTGGAGTCTGTTGGGGTCTCCTGGTGCTGGCTCACACACTATGGCCACATTAGACAGGAGACAGAGAAGATCATTGTCACGCCATCGCTAAAGCTCCATGCGCATTTCATTGTCTCTCATAAACCAGGGTGGCGGCAATAAAAGGACATTCCCATTCAGTCGCAAATTGGGCTTAGGGTTTGTTTAGAGCCGAGAGGCAGCACTTTGGCATTTGTCTAAAGGTGCCCATACATGGGCCGATTCTAGCTGCCGATATGGGTCCCTTAGACTGATTCGGCTTCTAATCGTATGGGCACTACCGACGGGCCTGCCCGACCGATATGTGGCCTGAAATTGGCCAGATATCGATCGGGCAGGTTAAAAAATCTAGTCGGATCGGGGACCGCATCGGCTCGAACCTTCAATACAAACCCTGGTTCTCTCCATTAAAGGGATTGTTGAACTTGGCTGGCCTATTTTGTAAGTCATGCTCTACTGACCAGGGACTCTGAGGATGTCCTAAATGGACAAGATCTTCTACCAAAGGAGAAGGGCTGCTGCGATAATATCGCTATGTTTGACATGCCACCTACTCAAAACCTATGCCTGGATCTTGGCCCAAACCCACCCATGGGTTTCTTGTCAACCTACTTATTACTACTTCCTATTGGGATAATACCGTAGATCAGTGCTGTCCAACTGGCGGCCCGCGGGCCCTCTGTGTGGCCCCCCACCTGTCTGGCTGCTTTGATGGCTTACTCTTGTGTAAGCTTTAAATGGTATCAGTACTGCATGGTTCTCACCTCAGATTCAGGCTGTAATCAGGCTGTATTGTTTAAATATGTAATTCCCTGTGTTGTTCACACCTTTTAATCTCTGCATTGTTCACCCCCTGCAGTGTTCACACCTCAGGCTCAGGCTGTAATCACCCATATTGTTCCCCTGTTCACACCTCAGGAGCAGTAGAAACCCACAAATAATCCCTGCACACTACAAAAAGAACATATACTGAGGTGGTACTGCAATTAAAAAGTTTTTTAATATATAGTTATTGTGCAGCAGTGCCAGCATTGTGTCACTGTAGGCTGCCTGTGTGTGCCATACACACAGGCATCATAGGGCAAGCAGAGTATGGCACACACAGGCAGGGTAGGGAAGGCCGAGTATGGCACACACAGGCCGAGTATGGCACACACAGGCCAAGTATGGCACACACAGGCCAAGTATGGCACACACACAGGCCAAGTATGGCACAAACCAGCCAAGAATGGCAAACACAGTGAAAGTATGGCACATGCAGGCAGGGTAGGGCAGGCAGAGTATGGCACACACAGGCCAAGTATGGCACAAACCAGCCAAGTATGGCACACAGGCAGGGTAGGGAAGTCAGAGTATGGCACACACAGGCAGGGTAGGGAAGGCAGAGTATGGCACACACAGGCAGGGTAGGGAAGGCAGAGTATGGCAGGTTTTTGCTGTACTACAACCATTAATATGGGTATGGTCATGTGATAACATGGGTGTGGTTTCAAGTGGGTGCGGTTTCAAAAAGGGGAGTGGTCAAAATTGACTTCCATTATCGGCCCTCTACCACGTAGGTCGGAAAAATTCCGGCCCTCGGTACAACAGAAGTTGGACAGCACTGCCGTAGATATATCACTTCTGTTACTACTATTTAACCTTTTCTTCAGAGGATTATATTTATACTATTCTGCTTTTCTTTGCATTTCCATGCTGGCGTTGCACCATATTACCGTGAACATTCAATGATGGATTAGAGCAGTGATCCCCAACCAGTGGCTCAGGAACAAGATGTTGCTCCCCAACCCCTTGGATGTTGCCCTCAGTGCCCCCAAACCAGGGAGTTATTTTTGAATTCTTGACTTGGGGGCAAGTTTTGGTTGAGTAAAAACAAGATTTCCTAGCAAATAAAGCCCCTGTAAGCTGATAGGGTGCATAGAGGCTGCCTAATAGCCAATCACAGCCCTTATTTGGCTCCTCCATGAACTTTTATGCTGCTTGTGTTGCTCTCCAAGTCTTTTTACATTTGATTGTGGCTCAGGAGTAAAGGTGGCTATACAAGGGCCGATTGTAGTTGCCATATTGGTCCCTTAGACCGATTCGGCAGCTAATCAGCCCGTGTAGGGGCACAAACGATAGGCCTGCCCGACCGTCATCTGGCCTGAAATCGTCCAGATATCGATCAGGCAGGTTAAAAAATTTAGTCAGATTGGGAGCTGATGCGGTCCCCGAACCAACTGTGCCTATTCCGGCGTTCTAATTTGATTGTTTGTCCCCAGGGCCAAACGACTGAATTAAACAAAATTCACCTGGTATCACCCACCTGTAGGTGGGGATATCGGGAGAAGATCCACTTGCTTGGCAACCTCGCGATCTTAACATGTATGGCCACCTTAAGAAAGGTTGGGGACCCCTGGATTAGAGCAAGCATCCTGCAGCAATTTTCCAAGACCTGCACCATTTGCACAAGGTTATAGTGGACCAGTATAAATCAAATATCTCCCTGGGTTTAGGGTGGCAGCCTTTGGGTCTGCTGCTGTATTGTTACACTTCTGCATGGAGCGGCTTTAAAAGATAGAATGACGGTAAGAGCATGACATTTCTCCATTGTATACAGCCATGTTTCCAGCCTAGGAGTGTTTGTATTCTTTATTTAGGCTGATGACATGCAGTCCGTGTGTGTTCTAAAATAGTGGAGTATCGGGCGGCGTTCCCGGGAGCATGTGTGTGACAGCAGTGCATTCCTCGGATCACAGGTCAGCAGCCAATTTGGGCCTCCCATGGCCCAGCATATGGCTAGCGAATAATAATCTATCATGGATCTGGCGGTGGGAGGCTTAACAACGATAGGTTGAGGTAAGCCACATGGAACAGGCTTCACCATATGTTGTACAGGACATGATAGGCTACTGACATTGAAACTACAACAATATAGAACTTATTTAGTGTATATGCACTGTATCTAACACAGGCTCCTGGGCTGGGGCGCAGTCACTCTAATATCAAAGGCTCTAAGAAGCCCATGTCAGCACTCCCAGTCCTTAAGGCTTATGGCACACATAGCAATTGAAAGCATTTTGACTGATGTGGTTTGTACATTGTACATCTGGCATGGGCGGGCACCAGACTGGCAATACATAGAGGGGCTGCTGGAAGATTCCATAGACAGTAACTATTTAGTGGGCCTGTGGGGGCCTGTTTGGGTCTCTTTGTCCAGACCCAGAGGGCTGTCATTATATACCTGCGCCTTACCCACCCATGTCTGCCATCACCAGGCAGGCGCCAGTATATAAATAAGCCAAGGGTAGGCGGGCTCTAGAGGAATTTGGGGCACGCTAACATCGCCCGCCAACTGCTAAAGACGTGCTTTGCCGACCCGAACCTGTCTGACCCAAGGGTCCCGCGGTTTTGGCGACTGCCCATAGATCACTACTAACTAGAGCTTTCCCTGCTTACTCTGCACCTAAGCTATAACCTATCCAGAGCAACGCTTCCCAAACTGAACAGCTGGTCCTTCTGGGACAGACCCATTGAGTGTGATATATGGGGAGAATACTCGTTTGCTGTCTTACAGATCTACTCTGAAGGGTAATTTGGAGGGGGGCTTTAGGGTGAATCCTTGTTTGTGGCCTAGGTATCCTAGAAACTGTGGACAAATGGATGATAAAAAAATATTATATACAGTTCGGTGATTTCCCTATGGGACCAAACTGTAAATTATATCCTTATAAACGGTGCTTAGTGATGTCATCAGTTATAATCAGAGCTTAGTGATGTCATTTCTGTCACATGACTCAATAAAACGTGTACATTATAATAAATAAAGTACCCCCTGTTGTAAAATATGAGGATATTAGAAGTCAGCTCGGAGTTCCATGACCTATATAGAAGATATATAATATCCCTATATTTTACATTAGGGGGTTAGTTATTCACTATATATTCATATGTCTGTAACCCTATCAGAAGCTAAAATGGCCTCCGATCAAATGTTGAACTGTGTCTTATCTATGGGCCCTTTGTAAATGAGCCCCACAGAGACCGTATCCACCGTAACTTGTATATTGGATACTGATGGGTAGAATCCCAATTATTTGTGTTGTTTTGGTGTTGGGCCAAATTCAGTACATGGGATACTTGTGCTAATGCAGCCATGGCCGATTCTGCCCCCCCCAGCTGCACAAATTGACCACATTCCTCATGTAACGTCAGCCATTTGGAGTCATTAGTGCATCTCCACGGGGGTATTTATCAACAATTCAACCTGCCGGAGCGGTCGGATCAATGTAATTGCAGCTTATAGATTCCCACAGTCCTGAGTGAATGGCAGGAGGGATTCTGGGTAATTAAAGGCAAGTATGAATTGTAACTAATAACTTGCACTAACGCTTGTAATGTATACCTGCGCCGACAGATAGAAACGTTCCTCCCCGTGCTGCCCGGAACCTCCCTTTCTGTCAGCACCAAGTTAAGGACACATTGTACTGGGAGAGACATGCTGAACAAATAGTAACACCACGCGGATACCTACCCTCGCTCTAGTGCTGCTCTTACATATAGGGGCTGGTTTAGTCAAATTTGAGTTTATATTTTATTTTTTACACTATATTCTTAGGAACCATGAATAGTCGGTATTTATTAAAGAAAAAATTCCTTGAAAGTAGAGAGAAAAAGGAAAAGTCACATAAATCTGCCCCATAGTGACAGCTGACAGTCTGTCCAACCAGGGTCGGACTGGGGGGGGGGGTTGCAGGGCCCACGAGGCTTCTGCCTTGCGGGCCCCTGCACTCCCCCAATGGTCCCCGCCGCAGCCTTTCAAACTTCCCCCCATAGGCCCCCCCACCCATTTGACCCCCCCCCCCATTCGGGATAGAGACCTACGGCTCAGTATAATGCCCTGCGGGGATCGGGTCTGGGCTTAGAGACCTACGGCTCAGTATAATGCCCTGCGGGGATCGGGTCTGGGCTTAGAGACCTATGGCTCAGTATAATGCCCTGCGGGGATCGGGTCTGGGCTTAGAGACCTACGGCTCAGTATAATGCCCTGCGGGGATCGGGTCTGGGCTTAGAGACCTACGGCTCAGTATAATTCCCTGCGGGGATCGGGTCTGGGCTTAGAGACCTACGGCTCAGTATAATGCCCTGCGGGGATCGGGTCTGGGCTTAGAGACCTACGGCTCAGTATAATGCCCTGCGGGGATCGGGTGTGGGCTTAAGAGATCTACGGCTCAGTATAATTCCCTGCGGGGATCGGGTCTGGGCTTAGAGACCTACGGCTCAGTATAATGCCCTGCGGGGATCGGGTCTGGGCTTAGAGATCTACGGCTCAGTATAATGCCCTGCTGGGATCGGGTCTGGGCTTAGAGACCTACGGCTCAGTATAATTCCCTGCGGGGATCGGGTCTGGGCTTAGAGACCTACGGCTCAGTATAATGCCCTGCGGGGATCGGGTCTGGGCTTAGAGACCTGCGGCTCAGTATAATGCCCTGTGCGGATCGGGTCTGGGCTTAAGAGATCTACGGCTCAGTATAATTCCCTGCGGGGATCGGGTTTGGGCTTAGAGACCTACGGCTCAGTATAATGCCCTGCGGGGATCGGGTCTGGGCTTAAGAGATCTACGGCTCAGTATAATGCCCTGCGGGGATCGGGTCTGGGCTTAAGAGACCTACGGCTCAGTATAATGCCCTGCGGGGATCGGGTCTGGGCTTAGAGACCTACGGCTCAGTATAATGCCCTGCGGGGATAGGGTCTGGGCTTAGAGACCTACGGCTCAGTATAATGCCCTGCGGGGATCGGGTCTGGGCTTAGAGACCTACGGCTCAGTATAATTCCCTGCGGGGATCGGGTCTGGGCTTAGAGACCTACGGCTCAGTATAATGCCCTGCGGGGATCGGGTCTGGGCTTAGAGACCTACGGCTCAGTATAATTCCCTGCGGGGATCGGGTGTGGGCTTAAGAGATCTACGGCTCAGTATAATGCCCTGCGGGGATCGGGTCTGGGCTTAAGAGACCTACGGCTCAGTATAATGCCCTGCGGGGATCGGGTCTGGGCTTAGAGACCTACGGCTCAGTATAATGCCCTGCGGGGATCGGGTCTGGGCTTAGAGACCTACGGCTCAGTATAATGCCCTGCGGGGATCGGGTCTGGGCTTAGAGACCTACGGCTCAGTATAATGCCCTGCGGGGATCGGGTTTGGGCTTAGAGACCTACGGCTCAGTATAATGCCCTGCGGGGATCGGGTTTGGGCTTAGAGACCTACGGCTCAGTATAATGCCCTGCGGGGATCGGGTCTGGGCTTAGAGACCTACGGCTCAGTATAATGCCCTGCGGGGATCGGGTTTGGGCTTAGAGACCTACGGCTCAGTATAATGCCCTGCGGGGATCGGGTCTGGGCTTAGAGACCTACGGCTCAGTATAATGCCCTGCGGGGATCGGGTCTGGGCTTAGAGACCTACGGCTCAGTATAATTCCCTGCGGGGATCGGGTCTGGGCTTAGAGACCTACGGCTCAGTATAATGCCCTGCGGGGATCGGGTCTGGGCTTAGAGACCTACGGCAGAGTATAATGCCCTGCGGGGATCGGGTATGGGCTTAAGAGATCTACTGCTCAGTATAATTCCCTGCGGGGATCGGGTTTGGGCTTAGAGACCTACGGCTCAGTATAATGCCCTGCGGGGATCGGGTTTGGGCTTAGAGACCTACGGCTCAGTATAATGCCCTGCGGGGATCGGGTCTGGGCTTAGAGACCTACGGCTCAGTATAATGCCCTGCGGGGATCGGGTTTGGGCTTAGAGACCTACGGCTCAGTATAACCCCCTGCGGGGATCGGGTCTGGGCTTAGAGACCTACGGCTCAGTATAATGCCCTGCGGGGATCGGGTCTGGGCTGCTGGGGCCCAGCGGGTTTTGTCCCGGCGGCCCAGTCCAACCCTGTGTCCAACATATCCCTTTAAAGGGTTGCATTATATTAAAAGTTACGTTGAAAGTGAACAGATCATTCATTGGATCATTTCAGTAGATGCTTTATATCTGATGTTGCTTTGCGAGCGTGCAAACCCCATGTCATTCCATAGGATCCTGTGTGGGTCGGCAGCTGTGCAGTTGGTCACACTTAAAACCCAAAAATACCTAGCACCTCCCCCCCCTTTACCAAAGATATGCCACGCTTTAAACAAATTATATAAGGCCACGTCGGGGTGTTTAAACATTTATATTTCATATAACGTTGTTAGAAGAAAGGATTTATGGATGTGGCTGTGTCCGTGGCCTATTTGTACTAAAGGGGAAAAACACGTTTCCCTGCGCATAAATCAGAGTTTCTGCCGCCTTCAAAGGACGTTGCCAGCGTTACTACCGGCTCTCCGGGTTATTAATTGTGAGAACTGGACTGAACCATCCTGATTTATACACTAAAGCCCTCAGTTCTAAAGGCATAATCTATATATTCTCACAATAGAATAAATAACAGGGAAAATATATCTTTCTATGTATCCTGTTATGAGAAGGCACAGAATGTCAGCTTTCCATAACAACAAACAGAAGATAGGCTATATAGTATTCTTATGTATCCCGCAAACCTGTTATCCAGAAAGCTCTGAATTAGGGGAAGGCCTTCTTCAATAGAGACTATTTGAAACAAATAATTCAACTTTCTACAAATGATTTTCTTTTTCTCAGTAATAATAAAACAGTACCTGTACTTGATCCCAACTAAGATATAATTACCCCTTATTGGGGCAGAACAGCCCTATTGGGTTTATTTAATGGTTAAATGATTCCCTTTTCTCTGTAATAATAAAACAGTACCTGTACTTGATCCCAACTAAGATATAATTACCCCTTATTGGGGGCAGAACAGCCCTATTGGGTTTATTTAATGGTTAAATGATTCCCTTTTCTCTGTAATAATAAAACAGTACCTGTACTTGATCCCAACTAAGATATAATTACCCCTTATTGGGGCAGAACAGCCCTATTGGGTTTATTTAATGGTTAAATGATTCCCTTTTCTCTGTAATAATAAAACAGTACCTTGTATGTGACCCTAACTGGGATATGATTAATTCTTTTTGGAGGCAAATTAATCCGGTTAGGTTTATTTAATGTTGACTTAACGTATGGTGATCCAGTTTATGGAAAGATCCCTCACCCGGAAAATCCCTGGTCCTGGGCATTCTGGAAATACCTGTACCTTCTGTTTTGGGCAATAATAGATCCATTTAATTCTAGCTATTAATAGTTTTCCGGATAATTTGGATCTCCATACCTTGTCTGCTAAAAACGTATGTAAACATTATATAAACCCAATAGGATTGTTTTCCTCTAGAAAGGATTCATTATGTCTTAGGATTAAATACAAGGTACTGTTTTATTATTACAGGGAAAAGGGAATCATTTAACCATTACATAAACCCAATAGCACTGTTCTGCCCCAATAAGGGGTAATTATATCTTAGTTGGGATCAAGTACAGGTACTGTTTTATTATTACAGAGAAAAGGGAATCATTTAACCATGAAATAAACCCAATAGGGCTGTTCTGCCCCCAATAAGGGGTAATTATATCTTAGTTGGGATCAAGTACAGGTACTGTTTTATTATTACAGAGAAAAGGGAATCATTTAACCATTAAATAAACCCAATAGGGCTGTTCTGCCCCCAATAAGGGGTAATTATATCTTAGTTGGGATCAAGTACAGGTACTGTTTTATTATTACAGAGAAAAGGGAATCATTTAACCATTAAATAAACCCAATAGGGCTGTTCTGCCCCCAATAAGGGGTAATTATATCTTAGTTGGGATCAAGTACAGGTACTGTTTTATTATTACAGAGAAAAGGGAATCATTTAACCATGAAATAAACCCAATAGGGCTGTTCTGCCCCCAATAAGGGGTAATAATATCTTAGTTGGGATCAAGTACAGGTACTGTTTTATTATTACAGAGAAAAGGGAATCATTTAACCATTAAATAAACCCAATAGGGCTGTTCTGCCCCCAATAAGGGGTAATTATATCTTAGTTGGGATCAAGTACAGGTACTGTTTTATTATTACAGAGAAAAGGGAATCATTTAACCATTAAATAAACCCAATAGGGCTGTTCTGCCCCCAATAAGGGGTAATTATATCTTAGTTGGGATCAAGTACAGGTACTGTTTTATTATTACAGAGAAAAGGGAATCATTTAACCATTAAATAAACCCAATAGGGCTGTTCTGCCCCAATAAGGGGTAATTATATCTTAGTTGGGATCAAGTACAGGTACTGTTTTATTATTACAGAGAAAAGGGAATCATTTAACCATTAAATAAACCCAATAGGGCTGTTCTGCCCCAATAAGGGGTAATTATATCTTAGTTGGGATCAAGTACAGGTACTGTTTTATTATTACAGAGAAAAGGGAATCATTTAACCATTAAATAAACCCAATAGGGCTGTTCTGCCCCAATAAGGGGTAATTATATCTTAGTTGGGATCAGGTACTGTTTTATTATTACAGAGGAAAAAAGTTAGAATTATGTGCTTATAATGGAGTCTAATTCAGAACTCTTCGGATAACCAGTTTCCGGATAACAGATCCCATACCTATATGAATAGCTGCTATATTCTTTGCAGTAATATTGGGATATAGTGGGAGCAGCCATATTTGTTCCCTTGCTCAGTCCATTACGAGCTATAGCGCATATATTTGCCCTTATTCATATGGATGTTTGTAGTTATACTGCTGTCCCTAGGCAAGAGAATCTTAAAGGGGAAGTCAACCTGAGAAAAAAAAAATTTTGTATAATGAAAAAAATTGTAATTCTCTGTTGGATACGAGCGATTGCTCTGCGCACACCATGAAACCATCGGGGAGAAGCCAATGAATGGGCAAGCCCCTCCTTATTATTAGAGTATGCGAATAATTTCCGTTAAAACAGTCCGTTAGCTAATTGGCCGGTGCGTCTGTGAAGTTAATATGAATGAAGCAAAGAGCCTGATTGAAGGGGAAGTGAGAGGAAGGAGAGAATGGGGCCCCGAGGCATTGCTTCCCCAGCTGCATAGAGTATGGAGCTATTTGCAGCCAGAGGATTGGGTTTCAGGAGAAGGTCACAGCTGAGTGTATCCCGCCGGGGCCCTGGGATATAAATCTCACTGTTGGGAAAGAGAGGGGCTCACAAATCACTTGCATTCCTTGTGTAATATCCACCCTCGCCATCATTACTGCCTCCCCGTTGCTATAGGTATCTTGTCCGCTTAGGAACCCAACACTCCTTCCTTCAGAAGTTCATTTTTATTTTCTTTTTTTGCAATAAACTCCTACAGCCGGGGGTTCTGGGTAATATTTCCCATAGAGTCGCCATATGGACCTTCCTCGTCGGCTGGTAAGGGTGGCAAGGTCCATCCAGTTATCAGTCCCCGGCAAACAAGCAAATCTTTTCCCTGGAAACCGAACTGTACAGATATGTATAATTCTTAAGGATATAATATAATTGTAATTATAATATGTCTAGGGATGCACCAAAGCCAGTTTTTTGGGTTCAGACGAACCCCCCCCCCCCCCCGACGGATTTGGCCGAATACCCAACCGAATCCTAATTAGCATATGCTAATTAGGATTGGGAAGGGTTAAAAAAAAGGGAAATTTCCCCCCTAACATTTAACCCAAATTATAATTGGAGTATGCTAATTTATGCTAATTAGGATTCAGATTTGGTTCGCCCAGGGCCGCCATCAGAAATCATGGGGCCCATCACAAGAAAAATTTTCTGGGCCCCCCTCCACCCACGTCCTGCCCCCCAATGGCCCCTCCCATCAGTAAAAAGGACACACAGACATTGGTAGCCAGGGCCCCCTAAAACAGTGGTAGCCAGCATCTCCCCAGCATCCTCCAGTTAACCCCCTCCCTTGTCCTACAGCTCCTCCCCCTCAGCATAATCCAGCTCCCCCTCAGCATCCTCCAGCTCCCCCCCAGCGTGCTTCCCACTATCCTCCAACTCCCACCCGCCCAAGCATCCTCCGGCTTCCCCCCTGCTCCCACCAGCATCCTCCAACTCCCCCCAGTGACTTCCTGCGGTTCCCCCCTCTTGATATTTGCCCCAGCTCCCTCCCAACATCTGCACAGCTCCCCCAGCATCCTCCAGCCCCCCCACCAGCGACTTCCTTCAGCTCCCTCCCCACCAGCGACTGCCTCCAGCCCCCCCAGCAACTTCCTCGAGCTCCCCGCCAACAGCGGCTTCCTCCAGCCCCCCCCCCAGCAACTTTCTCGAGCCGTGGATTTGGCCGAAAACGAACCCTGCCAAAAAAGGCCAAATACTGAACTGAATCCTGGATTCGGGGCATCCCTAGTCAGGACCCCCCCTGTGCAGGTCTGGACTGGGTCCTGGAATTTCTAGGACACAGAGGCCCAAACAAACAGCCCCCTCCAGCCCAATAAATTAGGGATGCATCGAATCCCGGATTCGGTTTGGCCAGCCTTGTTTTGAAGTATTCTGTTTCACCCAAATCCACGCTCCCGGCCAAACCGAATCCAAGTCCTAATTAGTATAAATTAGCATATTGTGGGCCGCCCCAGAACTCCCCAGTTTGGAAGTTGTGGCTAAATGGAGGCGGAGGGACGGCGGCTCGGGCAGGAGAGGGACAGCACATAGGGGCTTTCAGGGGGGCTGTCTTTGGCCACAAGAATGGGCGTGTCCAAAAATTTCCGCAGGACCTCCCTCTCCTAGCCCCACCAACCAATAACATCTTCTGCTGCCCCTGTTCCCACTGAAGCAATGCAGCCCATTGGGACCTCACAAACCTGTCCCCAGAGGAGTTTGGGGGCGGGGCAGGCAGAAGTGGGAGGAGGAATGGGGACACACTGATCTTTTGGGGGGGGGGGCTGTGAGCATCGCATTACTGAATGGTGCACACAATGGGGTCTACATATTTATTTAGGTGGAGCTACATGTACAGGGCCGCCATTAAGGGGGTGCTTCAGTCGGAGCGCCTTGTGGCTGAAAACTTTGTGAAAGGGGGGTCTTAAATGGAAGTGGGCAGGTCTGGTGGAGTTTAGTGTAATTAGGGAGTGGCCAGTGACGATCAGGGGCATGGCCATGTGTGCAAGGGGCATCTAATATAGGATGTATGGGATCTGTTATTTGGAAACCTGTTATCCAGAACGTTCAGAATTACGGGAAGGCCATCTCCCATACACTCCATTTTAATCCAATAATGTCAACAATGATTTCCTTTTTCTTCTGTAATAATAAACCACTGCCTTGTACTTGATCCCAACTAAGATATAATTACCCCTTATTGGGGCAGAACAGCCCTATTGGGTTTATTTAATGGTTAAATGATTCCCTTTTCTCTGTAATAATAAAACAGTACCTGTACTTGATCCCAACTAAGATATAATTACCCCTTATTGGGGGCAGAACAGCCCTATTGGGTTTATTTAATGGTTAAATGATTCCCTTTTCTCTGTAATAATAAAACAGTACCTGTACTTGATCCCAACTAAGATATAATTACCCCTTATTGGGGCAGAACAGCCCTATTGGGTTTATTTAATGGTTAAATGATTCCCTTTTCTCTGTAATAATAAAACAGTACCTGTACTTGATCCCAATTAAGTGACAATTAATCCATATTGCTGGCAAAACAATCCCATTGGGTTTATTCAATGTTAAAATCATTTTTAGTAGACTCCCAAGGTATAACGATCCAAATTACAGAAAGATCCCTTATCCAGAAAACCCCGGGGCCCGGGCGTTCTGGATAACAGGTCCATAAATATATATAATGTATTGAGGAAGGGACAGAGAGGCACTGCTTTGAATACAAAAAAATTTGAAATTTATATAGGGAATTTCCCTTTTCCATTAGACACATAGAAAGTTCTAATAGAAGGAACCTTTCCGTATGGAATGACAGTCTGGGATAAGAAACACAGAGCGCACTGAGAGAACACAGAACCAGATAGAAACCATATTTGGCCACCATGCGTTTTTCATCAGATTTCTGGCCGCCGGCCAAAGCCCCCGTGTATAGGGAACCCAAGGAGCAGGTGTATGTTTGTAGTCACGCGGCCCCCGACTGATTGGGAATGGCATCTTTCCCTATTCATATGGAACTGGGGCCAGAACAAGAAACCTTATCCTCTCCCTGAGATGCTGCACTCCCATAGGGAGAATCACAGGGGATTTCCGTGCATCGGATAATGATTTCCCCTCTTTCCCACAGCACAGAGGCACGTCCAGGTGTACCTAGAGGATGCACTCGCTCAGCTGCTGGAGAACAAGGACGAGGTCGAGCCCCAGGGCAGCACCGCCAAGTTCTTTGCCCAATAGTGAGTATTTACTTGGTTTAGTCATGGGAGAACTGCCCCTTTAGCCTAAAGGCACTATATGGGATTCAGTAGTAAGGAGAGATAGATAGATAGATAGATAGATAGATAGATAGATAGATAGATAGATATAGATAAATATACAGATAGATATAGATAGATATACAGATACAGATAGATAGATATAGATAGATAGATAGATAGATAGATAGATAGATAGATACAGATAAATAGATAGATACAGATAAATAGATATAGATAGATATACAGATAGATAGATATAATAGACAGAGTGCCGCACACATAGGGACTTGATACAAAAGAAAAAGTGGTTTTATTGAAAAAATTCCAACGTTTCGAGCACAATCTGTGCTCTTCCTCGGGGACAAAACCCACAACACAAAAATAGATAGATATAGATAGATATACAGATAGATAGATATATTAGATAGCGAGATAGACAGAATAAATAGATAGATAGATAGATAGATAGATCAGTAGATAGATTGGCAGATACATAGATAGATAGATGATAGATAGATAGATTGATTGATAGATAATATAGAGAGAGAGATGATAGATATAGATATACAGGTATAGGACCCATTATCCAGAATGCTCGGGACCAAGGGTATTCCGGATAAGGGGTTTTTCCGTAATTTGGATCTCAGTACCTTAAGTCTACTAACAAATCAATAAAACATTAATTAAACCCAATAGGATTGTTTTGCATCCAATAAGGATTAATTATATCTTAGTTGGATTCAATTACAAGGTTCTGTTTTATTTCTACATAGAAAAAGGAAATCAGTTTTAAAATTCTGAATTATTTGATTAAAATGGAGTCTATGGGAGACGGGCATTCCGTAATTCGGAGCTTTCTGGATAACGGGTTTCCGGATAAGGGGTCCGATACCTGTATTAGATAGAGAGATAGACTAGATAGATAGATAGATATATTAGATAGAAATATTAGATAGAGAGATAGACGGAATAGATAGAGAGAGAGATGATAGATAGATAGATAGATAGATAGATAGATAGATAGATAGATAGATAGATAGATGATAGAGAGAGAGATATAGATAGGAAGGATAGATAGATAGATAGATAGGCAAAGATTAAAAAGAAAGGGGTGGCGAAAAATGCTCAACTTCAGTGTTTATGTGACAAAAAGTCACATGTTTAAGGATTCCGATTGGATCTGGCCAGAGCCATGGATACAGGCGAATCCTGCAGAAAAAAAGCCGAATCTGGGTTAAATCTCCAACCAAATCCTGGATTCAGCGCATCCCTATAGATTGGATTAACCTGTTGAGTTGCATCTGGGACAGACCCCCTGTGGTGCCAAGAATTGTATTATTCCAAAGGAAATAAAAATCTGTCTTACTTTTTAATACTATAACCTTTACCTTTACTGTGGTGCAGGGGGATTAGTAGCTGCTACCTGGAGCTGACAATGATTGGTTTGAATTGCATAACTAGGGGTGCATACACAGTGACTGCATTTGTTCCTGTAAGCATAGGAAGCCAATAAGAACTCAGGACCCATCCAGGCCTAAGGTCCTGTGATCCCTGTTCCTACACCCCCAAACACCCCCATCTAACAGTGGTGTCAGGGAAGTGATTGGTGGAGGGGGAAATGCTGTTCCAGCGTTACTGCACTAATTGGCTTTACTATTTTGTATTCAATGTGCTTATTATCTCATTGGAAACTTCCGAAAGGGCTAGTTCACCTTTATATTAACATTTAGTATGCTATAGACAATTTGCAACTAGTCTTCATTTTTTATTTCTCATGTTTTTTTTTAGTTATTCAGCATTTGGTTCAGCAACTTTCCAGTATGGTATTTCAGCAGCTATCTGGTTGCTATGGTCTTATTTACCTTAGCAACCAGGCAGTGGTTTGAACAAGAGACAGAAAAATCAATAGGGGAGAGGGGCTGCCTAGAAAGATAAGTATAAATAACAGTACAATTGTAGCCTCACAGACCTATAGTTTTTGGCTGTCGGGGTCAGTGACCCCCATCTGAAAGCTAGAAAATATCTGAAGAGGAAAGCAAATAATTTTAAAATAAAAAACAAATAAATAATGAAGACCAATTGCAAAGTTGCTAGGGATAGGGCATTCTATAGAATACTAAAAGTTAACGTAAAGGTAAACCACCCCCTTTAGAGTTTCTAATTGTTCCATGATAGACTCTTACTATTTTCTATGTTCCCCCCCTTCCCCTGTCTTTCCCTGCCAGGCTTCTGCCCCATCCTACTAGTTTTCCCCTCCTGATACCCCACGGCCGCTAGTTAATTAGCCTTTCCGATGATATTTATTTCCTGATTTCTATGCCCCAAATCCTTACTAAGCTTCTGTACCCCCCTAAGGGCCTGAACCCCCCTTTCCCCAGCGCACGTCTCTCCGTGACGGCAGGATTCCAGGTCACTTGTTTGATGTTGGCGCTTACGTGAATTCACCTTGAGGGCACTGGAAACATTTAAGGATCTGTAGTTTACACGTTACGCCAAGGGGAAGAAAAAGCCTCTTTGTTCTGCTCTGCTCCTGAACCTGGGAAGCAATTGAATTCTCAGCGCCTTTCAGAATTTTGGGCAGGTCCAAGGCATTGATGCTGCGTAGGGTTTGCCAGAGAGTTGCATTCAGAGCCAGAATCCCTTTCTCTTTAAACAATCTCCTTCTTTCTTTAACCCTCCGCAGTTTCCTTACATCTATTTGTTCTGGAGAGGTGGAGAATGCAGATAATTAGATACCCAAAATAGTACCAGCTGATTGCTTGGTAATATAGCGCATAATAACTGAGCTGGCATGCCTTTATACAAACACACCTTTATATGTGTATATACGTGTGCACTGGGCTTTGTCTGGAGGGTATGGAGATTCTCTTCTGTCCCTGCCCCACAGGAGCTTACAGTCTACAGGGGAAATCCGTTTTTCTATAAGAGCCCCATACAGTTCAGCACAGAAACCCCTAATATACCTGTCACTGTAATCTGTTTCTTCAAAAAGTAGGAATAAATACCATTTTATATGCTGAAATTCAGCTGCAAAACAGTTCTTCTCTTTCTGCATCGTTTGAAATCCAGGCAGGGGAGGAGGGACTAAAACATTGATGTTGCAAAAACTTTTCCAGAGCTAACAGGCAGCATGCTGGAACTACATAACCCACAATGCATTGCACTGTAATAGTGCATGTGTAGTATGAGTATTGTAGGGTCTTGGTATGCCTTCATGATGGCCACACACTTTGCATTTTATTGCAAGTACTATAGTTTGCCAAGAGTAAAGGTCCCCATACATGGGCCGATTCTAGCTGCCGATATGGGTCCCTTAGACCGATTCAGCAGCTAATTGGCCCGTGTAGGGGCACTAACAATGGGCCTGCCCGACTGATATCTGGCCTGAAATCGGGCAAATCTCTTTAAAGAGGTTAAAAAATCTAGTCGGATCGGGGACCGCATCAGCTCGTTGATGCGGTCCCCGGACCGACTTTGCCTATACCTGCCGTAATAATTCCATCGTTTGGCCCCAGGGTCAAACGATCGAATTAGCCTGGATTCTCAATATATCGCCCACCCAATATCGCCAAGCGAGCGGATCTTAAGGTGTATGGGCACATTAAGATGTTGTGGTACTGTGGGTCTTAAGTCAGTTCCCTCAGTCCAGCTGACCTCTTGGCTTTTGGTGGCAACCTGCATGCTATAGCTTAACAAGTTGGCTCTTCCTGGTTTACAACCATCATTTTTATCATTTGGCTACTCCATTCTGATACTATCTTGTTCAATGTCCACATTGAAACAAAAATTAGCTATCTATAGATCAGTGGTTCCATAATGGTGGGGCTGGCCTTCTGGGGTAGAGGCTGGGTGGTCCAACCTGAAGGTCATTTAGGGTGAGATTTGGGGATCTACCTATTTTCTAACCAAGATATTTCTGGAAACCCACCTTGAGATGGGGATGAACACTTATGACTGAATGGATGAACCAGCGATGGTTTAATACAACTTATTATGAGCCAAGAGGGGCCCTGACTAAATGCCCAAAGGGATTCTTGAAGTGGAGAAGAGTCTGAAAACCTCTGGTATAGGCAATGATGTAACTAGAACTTTCTGGATCCCTCATTTATCTTGATTCCATTGTTTGTAATTGGTTTCTTTCTGTTTTATCCTCTCTCAACCCATAATAATAACCCAAGGGCAGTCAGAACCCATACCGGGCACCCTCAGTCATCTCTAGGGCTTCTTGGTCTAATCTAGCCCAATAGTTAGTCAGCTGTAAAACCTAACATGAATAGACCCCTTCAGTGAAATCTTTCCTTTTTCACTCACACACATATATATTGAATATTATTGCCATTGCCTTTTGGAAAGGACCTCCGCCGAGTCTGTCAGCCGTCACTCCCGCTGATGCCTTTCTTCTCTCATTATCCTCCACTGCCTCTCAGGGGTTCCTTTCTCGGCAGGTCATAACAGGAATTCAGCGCGGAGGTTTTTTCAGGAGCCAATTTCGGTTTTCCACCCTTGGCCTATATTAAAGCTAGTTAATAATTGGGAAGTTAATGAGGCTGACACTTCCTTTAGAAGAACATTTTTTATTATGCGATAAATAAAGCGATGCCTGTAGCCCACCCAAGCCTCCCATTGTAGGCTGGATATCCGTGGAGCTTACAGGTGCCACATCTCTTACTGAAGCTATTAATGTAGCTGTTCGGCTTGGCTGTGTGCGGAATCACATTTCCTTTATAGATCACTGAAATGTGCCTTAATGGAAGCTGTCAGCCTTCTTAAAATACTGAACCTGGAATGACCTATTAACCTATGAACTCCTACCACAAAGTGGTCGAGGGATTTGGATACAACCGGAGTACAACAACCCATCAAGCCTGTCAGCTCCTAGCTCACCGTGAAACAGATCGACAAAAGCCTCCGAAGCCTTTTCTGCCAAAAGCAAATATTCAATAGGTTCATCCTTCCAGCTTGCCCTTTACCTTCTTGATTTATGAAAGGAAGTTAAAAGGAAAGAACATCCCCTGTTTTGTTTCAGCGTGTACCGAAGTTCATTTTTAATTCTGCATTTTAATTTCCCTTGAGTGTTTAGTTCTTCTGTATTCTATGTAAATGGCATCATGAAAGGGCTCCCTCCCCCAGGAGCCCCTTTGACTCACTTTAAAACACTACAAAAGAGGGTTTGTGTATCTACAGTAGAGTTCTTGTGTGAGTGAGTGTTGGCGTATGGAGAGCAGAGGGTCTTTTACCGGCCTAAGCTACATGTTTGGTAAGCCCGGCTACATTGTGTCCACAGTTGGGTAGATGGCTTGTTCTACAAGTGGCTGGCACCACTTTCGAAGTCGTGCAAAGTTTCCTCCTCCTGACCTAGGAAAGCCGAAGCAATGCATAGGCCTTTCCACTGGAGACTCCTATTGTTGCCGGTGTAGAGAAATTGTGGTTAGTCGCCTGAGGTAGCAGAGATCTATCGTGGGCAACTAACTCGCTCCTTGGGCCATCAGCCTTAAAAGTAAAGGAAAGCCTTACTAAACGCCCCACACTCCCCTGTAGGTATCTGGATACGATGAGACATGCAGTTCTTCAAGTTAGGGTAAGAACCCACGGAGCGGTTGAGTCGCCCGTGATAGATCTCTGCCATTGTGGGCGGCAAAGCGCTCCCAAAAGGCTTCGCATCGTTTCTGTTTCCGAAGTTGTGCAAAGTTGCCTGCAGGAGGAAACTTTGTGCAACTTCGAATTACCGAAGCGATGCAAAGGGCTTTCCACCAGTGACTCCTATCGCTGCTGGTGGAAAGTCTTTTTGGAGCGCTTTGTCGCCCGCAATGGCAGAGATCTATCACGGGCAACTCCACTGCTCCGTGGGTAAAGGGGCAAGATGTAGATGTGGCTTCTTTCATTCCCTCTCCTGCCCAAGTGCCTTGATAGATGATCAGAGCCTGCACACTAAAGCTGCCCATATACTATAAGATGTGCTCATTTGGTAAGGTTGCCAAAGAGTGGATCTTTCCCTCGATATGCCCACCTACGCTAGGTGATATAATTACAACGATGGGAAAACAAGCTGTCGGAGCGATGACCGCATGGATGAGCCGATGCTGTCCTCAATCCATCTGACTGATTTTCAGGCAGATATCAGTTGGGTAGGTCATGCAGGGGGCCCCATACACGGGTTGATAAGCTGCCAAGTTATTCTGAAGGACTTAAATCTGCCCATGAATGCCCACCATATGTCCCAGATTTCCATTGCAAATGCTCAGTGTGGACATAGCACGTGTTGACAAAGTACAATCCCAGCAGTCCAAGCAGTGGTAGGCAACATGGAGACCAGGAGGATGCCTTCTAATATAGTAGTTAGGGTGGTTGCATTACTTAGGGTGCTCGGCATTAATATGACGTTAGCATGTGGTTCTTTTGGCACCCATTGATGCCACTTGCTATGGGGACGTTGGAGCAACCACCATGTTTAGGGCAAGGGTAGCACTCTGGCCTTGCTGACAGTGTTAGTGATGCACCTAAGCTATCTTCTGTCTCGGGCCCCCCCCTGTGATGCTCTATGGATATTTCTAAGAAAAAGCAATATCTACCGTTAAATACAGTTGAAAAGAACAGAGATTTTGGAAGCAGCTAGACTCTTGGCTCGTGTTAGAAAGGCGTTGCAGGATTCCTCACCGTGCTGCTAGCATCGCTTAAAGATATCAAGTGACATATACTAAATGGTTTTTGTGACTGATACTTGATTTACACAACAGAGAGGCTAGAAACTGGCTGCTGTTAACCAATAAGTAATGTTAGTTGACAGTTTGACTTGAAGGATATCATTGCTTAAGCCCAAAGGAATCAATTAAAAATATCTAAACCTCTAACTACCCCTTCCCTGAAGTTGGAACAGTCCCAAAGGAAAATGAATGCTTCAGATTTGAATGCAGCCCAAAAAAAATGTAAAAGGATTATATTAGCACTTTGCTTTCCGTTTGTAATAATAACAAAGGCTTCGATAATCCTCCATGTTTTCTCGGTCTCATTCAGCCAGTTAACAGAGGATTTAGTTTAGTGCATAGGTTCCGGAACTGTTGGGGCCCAAAGGATAGAACGGGAGCTTATGCTGGAGGCCAGAGAGGGGGAAATTCGGGTAAATGCTTATTCACCATCTTGGATACTCTTGGAACCCAATACTCAAGGCTATTTAGGGCAGATATTGAATTAATGCTGTTTATTGTCCACAATGTTATCATAAGTATAGTATGGGTATGGGACCTTTGTGTCCAGAACGCTTGGGATCTGGGGTTTTCCAGACCTTTCTATAATTTTAATCTCTAACCTTAAGTCTTCTAAAAAGTCATTGAACCCAATAGGAATGTTCTGCCCCCAATAAGGGGTAATTATATCTTAGTTGGGATCAAGTACAGGTACTGTTTTATTATTACAGAGAAAAGGGAATCATTTAACCATTAAATAAACCAATTGGGCTGTTCTGCCCCCAATAAGGGGTAATTATATCTTAGTTGGGATCAAGTACAGGTACTGTTTTATTATTACAGAGAAAAGGGAATCATTTAACCATGAAATAAACCCAATAGGGCTGTTCTGCCCCAATAAGGGGTAATTATATCTTAGTTGGGATCAAGTACAGGTACTGTTTTATTATTACAGAGAAAAGGGAATCATTTAACCATTAAATAAACCCAAAAGGGCTGTTCTGCCCCAATAAGGGGTAATTATATCTTAGTTGGGATCAAGTACAGGTACTGTTTTATTATTACAGAGAAAAGGGAATCATTTAACCATGAAATAAACCCAATAGGGCTGTTCTGCCCCCAATAAGGGGTAATTATATCTTAGTTGGGATCAAGTACAGGTACTGTTTTATTATTACAGAGAAAAGGGAATCATTTAACCATTAAATAAACCCAATAGGGCTGTTCTGCCCCAATAAGGATTAATTATATCTTAGTTGGGATCAAGTACAGGTACTGTTTTATTATCGCAGAGAAAAGGGAATCATTTAACTGAGCTTTCTGGATAACGTATTGCCAGATAATGGATCCCATAGCTGTAGAGCAGGGATCCCCAACCTGTTTTCCCTTTTGAGCTAAACTTTGGGGGTGATTGGCTATTTGGTAGCCCCATGTAGACTGCTGGCCTGCAGGAGGCTCTGATTGGAGTAAAAGTGTGTCTCTGGGCTTCCAAAACACTGGTTGGGGATCACTGCTGTAGAGGGTTGTTACAAAAATCCTATCCACATACCGTTATAGGATTTATTATCTGGAATGTTTGGGACCTGGGCTTCTCTGAAAAAGGGGTCCTTTCCGAGTACATCACTTGTAGCCTACTTTACAGTTGATTATGAGGTTTCTGAGGATTATGTTTTTGTCAAGTTGGGGTAAATAAGTGAAGACAGAGGTTCTAATCCTTGGCCCCCATTGGTGGGCAAAGATCAAGGCCAATGTCAGGAAGTGTTTTCTCCACCGCTGGTGACATTAGCCTTAAGCTTCTGGTACTTTTTTATACTCCTGCCGAAGAAGGAGGTTCTAAACCTTAGATGTTGCTACTTGCCATCAGCATCGAAGCAGGCCATGTATTTCTCTCTCTCAGTCCAATATAGCCACTACTATTATCATGAGATACAAGAAGCACAAGGCTTTATGGTAGCGGTTCTCCACCTGTGGGTCGGGACCCCTTTGGCGGTCGAACGACCCTTTCACAGGGGTCGCCTAAGGCTGTCGGAAAACACATATTTCCGATGGTCTTAGGAATAATTTTATGGTTGGGGGTCACCACAGCATAAGGAACTGTATTAAAGGTTTGCGGCATTAGGAAGGTTGAGAACCACTGCTTTATGGGCTTCCAACCTCAACTTATAATGTCACAAAAACAGCCGTGGACCTGCCCTGTGTGGGTTTGACACGAGGTCCATGACAGATTGTAAATGCTGTAGGACTCACAGTTTCTCTAGTTGCTCTAATAACAGTAGTCATTAACTACAAGATATTGGTTTCCTCTGGCTGTTGTACAGGTGGAGATTGTATTTCGTAGAACCATTGTAGCAATGATGTAGTTGGCCTCCATATATACACAGGTCATTGTTCCCCCTCGAGGCAACACATTACTAATACCACTAGGGCCTATATTCATGTACAAGAACAGTATTGCCTGGGGGGTATCGGTATATTTCCCACTGATTTTTCATGTCAGCACAAAACTGTTAAGGTGGCCTCGGCCTGTATACACAACAGTGGCTTTTTGCTTCTCATGAAGCTTCTGATGCATCTACCCTCCAGCCTCCATTTGTTCCATGCCGCCCATGAAAACATAGTTGTATCAGCCATTAATCCTAATATCCCTCTTAACTGGCCTTTATAATCAGCTGCCAAAAACATCTGGGATTGTAAATTTCACTCATACTGAATTTAAAGGGGAACTCCACCTAAAACAACTTTTTTTTGAAATCTAAATGTAATTTCAAGCAACTTTGCAATATACATTAATTAAAACATATGCAGACTTTTTATGATTTTTATTGTAATAATATGGTTTGGAACAGTTCCCTAAGCCCCGCCCCCTGTTCCCCTGCTATCTCTACTACATTAAGACCAATAAAATGTAACAGTAGTCGTCTGTCCTCAGCCTGCCTTCAGCCTGCCTCCTCCCAATCCCACAATCCCTGCTGCACATGTGATGTCAATAAGGAAAAGAACATCCCAGTGCAATGCATTGTGGGTGATGTAGTTCCTGCATGCTGTCTGTAAGCTGTGGAGAAGTTGTTACAATTTGTAACATCAGTGTTTTAGTCCCTCCTCCCCTGCCAGGATTTCAAATGATGCAGAAAGAGAAGAACTGTTTTGCAGCTGGACTTCAGCATATAAAAATGGTATTTATTCCTACTTCTTGAAGGAACAGATGACAGTGATAGTTATATTAGGGGGTTTCTGTGTTGTGTGGGGCCCTTTAAGAAATTTTGGTTTGGAAGCCGGAGCCCCTCAAGGGGAGCAATGCCTCCCTATTGTTGTGCCCATGTTGGTATTCTCCAGTGCATCCGCCGACGTGGGTATAAATCACAGACACTGGGCAGAGGCTGAATAAGGACCGTTTCTCCTTTCATGAAATGTTCACATAAAAACTTGTACATAGGCATTACAGTCAACAACAGGCATTGTGGGTAATCTTCTGTCCAAAAATCTTTGCGAAAACCGAAGCAATGTGTAGGCCTTTCCGCTAGCAATTCGCTTTGTTGCTGGTGGAAAGGCATTTAGGGGGGATTAGATCTATCGCGGGCGGCTAAATCGCTCCATGGAGCATTAGCAGCTCTCCAGTGTGGAATTTTTGCAGCTATCTGGTTGCTAGGCCCAATTTAACCTAGTATCCAGGCAGTGAAAGAGATAGGTAAATGTATATAGGAGGGCTTAAATAGAAAGATAAGTACAGGTATAGGACCCATTATCCAGAATGCTCGGGACCAAGGGTATTCCGGATAAGGGGTGTTTCCATAATTTGGATCTCCTACCTTTAGGGGCACATTTACTAACCCACGAACGGGCCGAATGCGTCCGATTGCGTTTTTTTCGCAATGATCGGTATTTTGCGATTTTTTCGGAAAATTATCTCAACTTTTTCGTTACCAATACGATTTTTGCGAAAAAACGGGAGTTTTTCGTAGCCATTCCGAAAGATGCGATTTTTTCGTAGCGTTAAAACTTGCGCAAAAAGTTGCGATTTTTTCGTAGTGTTAAAACTTGCGCGAAACGTCGCGCCTTTTAAGTTTTAACGCTACGAAAAAAGCGCAACTTTTCACGCAAGTTTTAACGCTACGGAAAAATCGCAACTTTCGGAATGGCTACGAAAAACTCGTGTTTTTTCGCGCAAATCGTATTGGTAACGAAAAAGTCGTGATAATTTCAAAAAAATCGCAAAAAATACGAAAAAGTCGCAAAATGTTCGTTTTCCAATCGGAATTCTTCCAATTCGGTCGGAATTCGTGTCTTAGTAAATCAGCCCCTAAGTCTACTAAAAAATCAATAAAACATTAATTAAACCCCGTAGGATTGTTTTGCATCCAATAAGGGGTAATTATATCTTAGTTGGGATCAAGTACAGGTACTGTTTTATTATTACAGAGAAAAGGGGATCATTTAACCATTAAATAAACCCAATAGGGCTGTTCTGCCCCCAATAAGGCGTAATTATATCTTAGTTGGGATCAAGTACAGGTACTGTTTTATTATTACAGAGAAAAGGGAATCATTTAACCATTAAATAAACCCAATAGGGCTGTTCTGCCCCAATAAGGGGTAATTATATCTTAGTTGGGATCAAGTACAGGTACTGTTTTATTATTACAGAGAAAAGGGAATCATTTAACCATTAAATAAACCCAATAGGGCTGTTCTGCCCCAATAAGGGGTAATTATATCTTAGTTGGGATCAAGTACAGGTACTGTTTTATTATTACAGAGAAAAGGGAATCATTTAACCATTAAATAAACCCAATAGGGCTGTTCTGCCCCAATAAGGGGTAATTATATCTTAGTTGGGATCAAGTACAGGTACTGTTTTATTATTACAGAGAAAAGGGAATCATTTAACCATTAAATAAACCCAATAGGACTGTTCTGCCCCCAATAAGGGGTAATTATATCTTAGTTGGGATCAAGTACAGGTACTGTTTTATTATTACAGAGAAAAGGGAATCATTTAACCATTAAATAAACCCAATAGGGCTGTTCTGCCCCCAATAAGGGGTAATTATATCTTAGTTGGGATCAAGTACAGGTACTGTTTTATTATTACAGAGAAAACAATAACAATAAATAATTAAAAAACTATAACAAATAGAAAAATGAAGACCAATTAAAAATTCTAAAAGTTAACCTGAAGGTGAGCCGCCCCTTTAAATATTTTTTCCGCTCTTGTTCATTGAAAATCTCATCCTTTCTTTCAATTTCTCCCTGTTTGTGTGTCCTCTCTTAACCCTCATTGAACCTCCCCGTTAGCTGCAGTGGGACATCCCCTTGGCTGGGCTGGGAGCTGGGGAGAGCTTATGCAAGCCGGCACTGTAGGGGGGGACGGCAGTTACAACAGGTGCTTTTTCTGGTAATCAGAGAGCACTTATAACTGGGGCCCCGAGGCCATACAAACAGAATGTGTTACACGTGAGCATCCAGTAATTAGGCCAGTCTCCTGTAGGTGAAACGGCAGCACATTCCAGAGCAGCCCGACGGGGAAACGTGCCTCTCAGAAGCAACAAAAACAACATGAATCTGTAACGGATAACTGTATTGCTCCTAATTAGAGATGTACAGAGTAATTGGTCCTCATGTTTTATTATTTGTGGTTTTTGAAAGATTTAGCAGCTTTATAGTTTGGAATTTTAGCTGCTGTCTGGTTGCTAGGGGCCAAATTAACCTAGCAACCATGCACCGATTTGATTGAGAGACTGGTATATGGATAGGAGAGCACCGAAATAGAGATATAAGTACAGGTATAGGATCCGTTGTCTGGAAACCCTTTATCTAGAAAGTTCCGAATTATGGAAAGGGCATCTCCCATGGACTCCATTATAAGAAAATAATTCTAATTTTTAAAAATAATTTCCTTTTTCTCTGTAATAATAAAACAGTACCTGTACTTGATCCCAACTAAGATATAATTACCCCTTATTGGGGGCAGAACAGCCCTATTGGGTTTATTTAATGGTTAAATGATTTCCCTTTTCTCTGTAATAATAAAACAGTACCTGTACTTGATCCCAACTAAGATATAATTACCCCTTATTGGGGCAGAACAGCCCTATTGGGTTTATTTAATGGTTAAATGATTCCCTTTTCTCTGTAATAATAAAACAGTACCTGTTCTTGATCCCAACTAAGATATAATTACCCCTTATTGGGGGCAGAACAGCCCTATTGGGTTTATTTAATGGTTAAATGATTTCCCTTTTCTCTGTAATAATAAAACAGTACCTGTACTTGATCCCAACTAAGATATAATTACCCCTTATTGGGGGCAGAACAGCCCTATTGGGTTTATTTAATGGTTAAATGATTCCCTTTTCTCTGTAATAATAAAACAGTACCTGTACTTGATCCCAACTAAGATATAATTACCCCTTATTGGGGGCAGAACAGCCCTATTGGGTTTATTTAATGGTTAAATGATTCCCTTTTCTCTGTAATAATAAAACAGTACCTGTACTTGATCCCAACTAAGATATAATTACCCCTTATTGGGGCAGAACAGTCCTGTTGGGTTTAAATGATTTTTTTAATAGATTTAAGGTATGGAGATCCAAATTACGGAAAGATCCATTATCCGGAAAGACATAGGTCCCGAGCATTCTGGATAACAGGTCCCATACCTGTAATAGAAAATGACAATAACGATAAAATTGTAGCCTCATAGAGCAATAGTTTATGCTCTACCGGGGTCAGTGACCCCCAATTGAAAGCTGGAAAGAGTCAGAAGAAGGAGGCTAATAGAATTGACCATTCTATAACATATTAAATGTTAACCTGAAGGCGAACCTCCCCTTTAAGCCTGTGCTCTGGACCTTAGATTGCAGGTTCCAATTGGGTAGGGACTGATGATGGGGACATTATGGAGGCAGGATGCTGGCTATTTTTGAAAAGGCCATTGAAAAGGAATTGAGGGTCCTTTGTTCTTTATTGCCTTTTCAGTGCCCTTTTATCATTTATTCCAGAAACGGCCAAACCCTCCAACCTGTATGAGTTTCTTAAACCGTGGGGCTGTCCCAAAAGGCCATGAGGTTACGTTTCAAAGGAGAAATGGCTATTTGCTGTCTTGTAGCCTTTAAAAACTATATAAAGGTGACTGTTAGGGTGAAGACACAAGGAGCTACTAGTAGCAGCTACTTGTCACGGCTACTAAAATAGACAATGCTGATCATTTACTGATAATTGTCTCTACGTGTGTTTTAGCAGAGGCAATTCTCAGTATTGTCTATGACACAGTATTTTCTGGCGTGTAGTAGCCGTGACAAGTAGCTCTGTGTGTCTTCACCCTAAGAACTATGTTTTCACATCTCACTGACCTTCTTGTGAGCAGAGGGCGCCTGATTCTGGGTTTGCCTCAGGCTGAGAAGTCTCTGTATGGCGACTGTCTGTAAATAAGTCTGATAAAGACAGCAAGGAGCTTGCCAGATAGTGAGAGGCTGCCAGCCCTCTGCAGATTCCTTCCCTCCCCTCTGTAAAGCAACTGCCTATTCTGTTTGTATTCCATCTTTATAATGTGGCTTCCTACTAGCGACGAGGCTCTTGTTTCCCCATAGTGTATTGCCCAGTGGGGGAATGTGCCCAGTGCCTGACAGCCAACAATAGGAGCTTGAGTTACTGCACACCCTGCTGTGCTACTCTGATCAAAGACACATTCTCTTGTTTCCAAGAACTTTCCTTTTATAACCCGGCCTCAGCTATTTGTCAGCCGGCCCTGTAGGTAGGAGAGTTAAAGAAACGTTAACTTACTGACCTTCCCTTCAAAGAAAAACAAGAGGTTGGGGGAAGACAAAGAGCTTCTAATAAACCCATCCCTGCCAAATGGGCCAAGCTCTGAATGCCCTTCTGCCTACAAAGGACTTACCACTGGGTTTCCTATAGGTCCCAGTATCATTGTACTGATCGTTGGAACCTCACCAGCACCCCAATGTGTGGGATTCAGCCTGTATTCATGGCATTAAGGAACAGTAAGTTTGTGTATATTACCCTAAAGGTCCCCATACACGTTAAGATTTGCTCGTTTGGCGAGATCGCCAAGCGAGCAGATCTTCTCCCAATATCCCCACCTAGTCCTGCTCTTAAGGGCAAATGCCCATACCTGGTGCACTCTCACCTTCCAGTTTGTGCCTGTATGTTACCCAACCACTTAGATTGTAAGCTCTACGGGGCAGGGACCTCCTTCCTACTGTGTCTCATACCACATGGCACTTATATATATATATATATATATATATTTATTACATCACTTGTCCTCCCTGTGTGTAATTTTGTATTCTGTAAGATTGTATAGCGCTGCGTACCCTTGTGGCGCTTTATAAATAAAGTTATACATACCTACGGGTGGGCGATATCGGGGAGCATGTAGGCTCGGGCCAAACGATCGAATTATATTGGCGGCAATGGGGCAGTCGGTTCGGGGACTGCATCAACGAGCCATTGCGGTCCCCGATCCGACTGAATTTTCTAAACTGCCCGATCGATATCTGCCCGATTTCAGGCCAGATATCGGTCGGCCAGGCCCCTTGTTTCTGCCCCTACACGGGCCGATAAGCTGCCGAATCAGTCCAAGGGACCGATATCGGCAGATACAATCGGCCCGTGTATGGCTACCTTTACAGAGACAAGACACTTAGGGGCACATTCATTGAAGTACGACAGGTCCGATTACAAAAAATGAGTATTTTTTCTAAAGTTTACAACTTTTGCGTATTTTCTGTGATATTTTCGACAATTTACACAACAATTTGTGCGACAAAATCGTATTTGTCGCAACAAGTACGAAAGATTCGTACGAAAGTTTGAGCCCTATGGGAGGCTTCCAAAATCATGCACTGAAGGATCAAAGTCAGAAAAGTTTGTAACGTTCGGATACGAAAATTTCTGAACTTTGAGATCATAAGTATGAAATCTTCATATTCAAACAAACAGAATTTTCGTGACTTTTGCAATCATCAGAAATAATCGGATTTCGTGATTCGGATTCATACTTTAATGAATGTGCCCCATAAGGTGGCCATACACGTAGCAATAATGATCTTTTGTGCCACCATTGGTCTCACCCTCCATTGACGTTTAGGGCTGAATCGTTGGATATGGAGGTAGAAACAATAGAAATTCTACCTCCATCTTCCGATTCAGCCCTGAATGTAGATCTTGCTTGGGCGCCTTCAACGGTCCTCGATCGAGCAATATCCTCAGCCTTTGCGATATCGGTTGTCTCATCGAGCCGCCATACACGCACGGAATATCGTACGATAATATCGGTGAGTGTATGCCCGGCTTTAAGGTGGCCAGACATGTCCAGAGTTTATCTTTCTTCCGCCGTATGTTTAATGCAACGATCAAAAACTCAGTCAGCCTAAAGTCGTAGGATAAAAATAACCAATGGGAGGATGTTCTGAACATGAAATAATTGGCATGGACCAATCGTACGGAAGTGACTCCCATTGTAGGGCCCCCAATGATATTGATAGATACACAATACTTGCACTGATTTTATTCTTATCCAACCGAAATTGTCTAATCAACTAAACGACCCATTGCCATGGTAGGAAAATGATTGGCCAATAACTCGTTTCAGAACTAAAAAATTCAGTGCAGGAAAGTCACGAAACACAGAATTTTTCCAATTATTCACACCAAAACCTTTACTTTTTCAAAATTTCACACAAAAAAGCAGTGTCAAAAACCCCAAACCTCTAAAGTTTTTGAAGCAAAAGAAGGATCCTCCAGGGGAATGGACATCTGCCATTGATTTCTACATGGTTTTTGCCATTTTTATGCATAGTAAATTTTGAAAAATATGTATTTTTTTTTGTGTGCGACTTTTAGCACTAGAAAAATCTGAATAGGAAAAAATAAATACATTTCCAAGTTCCAAGGCATATTTACTAAAGAGTGTAAGTGATTTGGAGAAGATTTCTCTCAGCATTGGCAGTTTACTGACAGGGGAATTCCCTTGGTATTGGTGCAGATTCACTTCTCTTCTCCAGGTGAGATTTCTCCAGTGAATATTCTAGAATTTACTAAGAGCACAAGACACATTTTTGGCAAGAGAAATGTCTCCAGGTTCCGGCTGGCAAACTACCATTATAAAGATAGGGCAGTGACCTTGGAAAACTCATTATTTACATCACCCCCTTCATACAAATGTGTAGGGGAAAAATACACTGGGAAATTTTCACAGAGAATTTACACATGGAGAAAATTCACCGTATTTACGATTGTATGTATGATTCTTAGTAAATATGACATATGGTCACACTTTAGTAAATGTCGCTTAAACCACTTTCCATCGCTGATATGACCATGTGACCTCTCGCCCACAGTCCTTGGGAAAGGGCCCATGGCATGAATGGAGCTCTGATCAGTAAATCTCCTTTGTTTGCCTGTAAGGGACCCATTCTTCCTCTGTTCCCCCGGAACAACTTACAGCAATTGGCCAGTGAATGAGTGACATGCTGGGTCGGCGGTTAATGAACTGAGCGCTAGCTCCATGGCTCTTCCCCACCTCCGTTATAAACACAAAGCTGCACTGTCATCAAAAGGACTCGAGTAGACTAAAGGGTAACTTAAACAGCCACTATGTCTTCATTCTCCTCTTGTCTTTGTATTTGTCCCATCTAAACACCAGTGGCTAATGAATAACTGGCTTTGCTTTCCCTTTCTTTCTCCTGCTCTGTTTGTGCTTGCTGTCTTGCCATTGTTCTAAACAGCTTTTCAGTTGGTCTTCATTATTTCATTTGTACAGTTTTTGAATTATTTACCTTCTTCTGACTCTTCAGCTTTCAAATGGGGGTCACTGACCCCGGCAGCCAAAAACTATTACTCTGTGAGGCTTCAATTTTATTATTACAGTTACTTCTTATTACATATTTTTCTATTCAGCCCCTCTCCTATCCATATTCCAGTTTCTCACTGCAATACTACCTTAGCAAGGCCCTGGTTGCCAAGGTAATTTGGACCCTAGCAACCAGATAGCTAAAATTCCAAACTGGAGAGTTTCTAAACAAATAGTAAACTCATTAAAAAAAGCACAAAAAATGAAAACCAATTGCAAATTGTCTCAGAATATCACTCTCTACATCATAATTATTATTGTTAACATTTTATTTATAAAGCGCCAACATATCCCGCAGCGCTGTACAATAAGTGGGTTACATACATTGGGCATACAGAGTAACATATAAAGCAACCAATAACCGATACAAGAGGTGAAGAGGGCCCTGCCCAAAAGAGCTTACAATCTACAAATAAAAGGTAACGCAAAGGTGAACCACCCCTTTAATATGTTACAGAATGGCCTGTTCTTAGCAACTTTTCAATTGGTCTTCATTTTTTATCTTTAAAAGTTTTTTTCTTTTCTGACACTTTCAGTTATTCAGATGGGGGTCACTGACCCCAGCAGTCAAAAAACTATTCCAGTTTTATTGTTAATTTTTATTACTTATTTTTTATTTATGTATTTAGCCCCTCCTCTACTCATAGTCCTGTCTTTTGTTCAAATCACTGCTGCTTTTAATATTTTTGTGGCACTTATACCCCCCCCCCCCCCCATCCCGTACTGAGCACAATTCTGCAGAAACCGACAGTTGATCATAGCGGGTTAATGGGTTTTGCCGTATTACGTTCCACTTTCATCTGCCCTTAACTTTATGGAGGGACAAAGTGTAAACAAACCTTTATCTACACAGCCAATTGTTTTATGCTCCAGCAGGCAATGTAGTTGTGCAATTTGCACTGCCGCTGCTCATGGTGATAACATGCTTGGCTACATAAGCACTCCTACCTTCCTACATGTCATTCATAGACGTGTCTTTAAAGGGGAACTGCACCCAAACATAATGTAAGCTTTTCGAAAGGACAAAATCATTTAAAGCAACTTGATAAAAAAAAATATGCAGCCTTTTCATGATGTTTAATGTAATAATATGTTTTAGAACAGTCCCCTAAGCCCCGCCCCCTGTTTCCCTGCTGATTGGCTGACTACTTTGAGACTCAAATTAATAAAGTAAATGTACCAGTAGTTGGCTGTCCTCAGCCTGCCTTCAGCTTGCATCCTCCCAATCCCAGAATTCCCTGCTGCACACATGATGTCAGTAAGGGAAGGAACATCACAGTGCAATGCATTGTGGGTTATGTAGTTCCTGCATTAGGGTTGCCACCTGTCCAGTTTAGACCCTGACAGCCAGGTTTTCGGAAGAGCTGTCCAGGTCAAAACTTCCTGCCCGGTTTTCCCAAATTAGGAAAACTGAGCAGGACTCACTAACATTGGCCGATCGCATTGTTATAGCCCCATCCTCGCGATGTCATGGCCCCGCCCTGTGACGGCATGGCCATGCCTCTTCCGCCACCCCCCATGACATCACCCTGCCCGGCTAAGAAAGCCAGCAGAATGGGCAACCCTATCCTGTATGCTGTCTGAAAGCTGTGGAGAAGTTGTTACAATTTGCAACATCAGTGTTTTAGTCCCTCCTCTTTTGCCAGAATTTCAAGTGATGCAGAAAGAGAAGAACTGTTTTGCAGCTGGATTTCAGCATATACAAATGTTATTTATTTATACTTTTTGAAGAAAACTGCACCATCCTGGGGTATTTATGTAGAAGATTGTTGCCAACGTCTTAACATAGTAGCCTAGTAATTTAGGTTGATATTCAACATTGTATGCCTATATATAACCTGCCTGACTGCTAGTTTGTCCGGAGGAAGAGAAAAAACCTGAAGCCTCTCTAATTTGCCGCAGAGGGGAAAAAATTCCTTCCTGACTCCAAGATGGCAATGGGACCAGTCCCTGGGGCAACTTGTACTAAGTTCTCCCATAACCCTTTATTCCTTCACTTGCTAAATACCCACCCAACCCCTTCTTGTACCTCTCTAATGTATCAGCCAGTACGACTGATTCGGGGAGAGAATTCCACAACCTCACAGCTCTCACTGTAAAAAATCATTTTTTTAAATGGAGTGGGTGCCCTCGTGTCAGCTGGAAGGACCTACTGGTAAGTAAAGCATTAATGAGGTTATTATATGATCCCCTTATATATTTATACATAGTTATCATGTCACCTCTTAAGCACCTCTTCCCCAGTGTAAACAGACCCAACTTGGCCAGTCTTTCTTCATAACTGAGACTTCCCATACCCTTTACCAGCTTAGTTGCCCTTCTCTGGACCCTCTCTAACTCAATAATGTCCCGTTTGAGCACTGGAGACCAAAACTGAACAGCATATTCTAGATGGGGCCTTACCAGCGCTCTGTAAAGGGGAAGAATAACCCCCTCCTCCCGTGAATCTATACCCCTTTTAATACAGCTCAAAACCTTGTTTGCCCTTGCAGCTGCTGCCTGGCATTGCTTGCTACAGCCAAGTTTATTATCTACAAGGACTCCAAGCTCCTTCTCCATTATGGATTTGCCTAGTGCAGTCCCATTAAGGGTATACCCTTAAATATTAAGGGGATCCACATTAAATCTCATCTGCTGCCCAGATTGCCAGTTTGCCCAGATCCTGCTGCAAGGTGCCACATGCTGGATTAATTAATTGGGCTGCAGAGTTTTGTGTCATCTGCAAACACTGATACATTACTTATAATTACTTAATGAACCCTGAGGGACCCCACTGAGAACCTTACACCACCCTCTGTACCCGATCCTGTGGCTTTGGCACAATCCAAATAGATCACATCTACTGAAGCCTCTTCTCCAGCGCGCAGTAGGTGTGATCTCAAGGTGGGCATATTGGTAAGAGATCCACATCTTGCTAAACAAGAGGATGTTGTTGTATGACCAGCTCAGCGGCGTAAGAATAAGGCGCCAAGCACCCCTGTGAACCCTCCCTGGCCCCTCCCACCAGTGCCCACTTACATCCCCGTTATAATTGCAATATTCACCATTTTATTGCTTTAGAGCTTTCAGCTCCCCAGCATGTAAAGCACTGATCACAGCCACGTTATCTCCGCCATGTAATAAAGTTCAGTAATATATTACCTAGAAAGTGTTGGAAAATCAAAGCAAGGGCGTCTTTTATTTCCCCTTTGATGTTGTGTTGCCCGAGGACCCAGAAGTCTGAATGTAGGAAACCTACTCTGCTGAACATGTACCAAGTTTATTAGATTTTCTCTTGCATTTAGGGCTGTGGCGCTTCTGGTGCTTTGATCAGCGCTACTGGTAATGGCTGCCTTCACGTGCTGAGGGGCCTGGATTTGAGTTTGGAGCGCCCAAAGGCAGCCCCATTCGCGGCCTCGCCACATATCTGGGCTGCTGGGGCCTGGGCAGCCTTCACTAGGGCCCCATTTTTATAAAGTAGATCTGTGTAGTATAGGGCGTTTCTTCTTGTTGGACTTCAACTCACTGGTTGTGACAGCAGAAGGTACATAAACAAATGCTTAGGTCAGGGGCGGGCAAACTTTTTGGCTCAGGGGTCACATTGGCTTACAGACGGGCCGGGCCAGCATTACGGAGTTTCCGCTCGTCAGTCCTTAGACACCAAGTCTTGCTTGATGAGACTTGCGGAGTCGGTGGGCCGGATTAAGAAGACCAACGGGGTGGACATGGCCCGTGGGCCGTAGTTGCCCACTCCTGGCTTAGGTCCTAAAGGTCTTAAGGTGGCCATACACGTTAAGATCCGCTCAAGTGGCAAGGTCGCCAAGCGAGGGGATCTTCTCCTGATATCCCTACCTGGAGGTGGGCAATATCGGGTGAATTTAGGCTAATTTGTTCATTTGGCCCCAGGCGAATTAGAACACCGGTAATAGGCGCAGTCGGTCTAGGGGACCGATATTGGCAGCTACAAGCTACAACCTTTACTGATATTTCTCTTATAGGGGTTTTCGTTCGGAAGCCGGAGTTCCCTTTAATAGGTCATTCATATTCAGAACCATTTCCGTTTGAATTCCTGTGGGCTCGGAAGCTGAACAAGGGGGTTAAGTAAAGGCGGTGCCAGGTAACCCACGACCTTGGTTTTTATGATACACAACTGTAGCTTTCTGAGATTGCTCAAACGTTTCCTTCACCCTGGCACGGTGCCCGCACCTAATTTCAAAGCAACAAGAGACAAAGGACTTCATTGAACTGTGTTTTCTCTTTGTGGGCCGGGGCCAGCTACACAGGGAATATGAACATTACAGGCTCACTTACCACAATGTGTGACACATCTCTGCCCTCAGCAACAGCTCGACAGGTGCCAGGGAGCTCCATTCCTCAAACGCAAGCCGGCCGGCCCTCGCGTGGGTAATGAGCTCGGAGATGAAAGACTCACCTCCCTCCCTTCTCCACAGGTGGCACTCTGAATGCCCAGGCTTTATACTCAGGGCTTTGCTTCTGTTGTACTTTGGTTTTGCTACTAAATAAAATATTCAGTCTCTGCGTGTCGCTGAGATCTGTCTGAAAGAGAGACCATAGGGGCACCTCTTCATTTGCCATTTATCCTCCTCTATGAATAACTAGGGTATCTGACAAGGCCTGGCTACCATGACCAGTTTAATGGAAGGGCAGAGATGGTTTTTACAGTTGGGTTTCAGCCTAAAAAAAGGCCGAGCAAAACACTTAATTCCTTAATAAAAATCCATATTATTTCCTAGTGATATATTTACTAATTCTGACATGGACTGTCCAGCCTGCTTCCTTCCATCTGTTGTTGAATATTCTTTCATTAGGTGCTGGGACTTGTAGTTCAGTAACAGATTGGGCATCCCCAGTTGCACAGATTGCACTAATATGACCGGTTTGCCTCTGAGTGTATCCCATGTAATACACTTGGCTGGTACCCCATTCTGTTCTGTTGGCTGAGAACCCATATGTGTGCCGATGGTCACCCATTTCTGATGGAACCAACCAAAATGGATGATTGATCTAAAGGTCTGTTAAGCTTAAGAAAGCCACAATCCCCCCCACCCAGCTGCTATTTGACTGGCCCACCTGGTAAATCACCAGTTAAATTACTAATTTACCTGCAATGTACTTGATGGTAAATTTGTAATACAGGTATAGGACCCATTATCCAGAATGCTCGGGACCAAGGGTATTCCGGATAAGGGGTCTTTCTGTAATTTGGATCTCAGCACCTTAAGTCTACTAAAAAATCAATAAAACATTAATTAAACCCAATAGGATTGTTTTGCATCCAATAAGGATGATTTATATCTTAGTTGGGATCAATTCCAAGGTACTGTTTTATTTCTACATAGAAAAAGGAAATCAGTTTTACAATTCTGAATTATTTGATTATAATGGAGTCTATGGGAGACGGGCTTTCCGTAATTCGGAGCTTTCTGGATAATGGGTTTCCGGATAAGGGGTCCGATACCTGTACCTTTTAAACCCCTCCCTTTCCCAACTCTCTCTGCTCAACCTATCTGCCTGTTTCTACGCCCATTTCCCCCTTCACCTGCCTGCCCCACCCCCTGATGTCATCAACCTGCCCCCCAAGTGCCCTCACTGTCTGCCCCCAACCCAAAGGCTGATATCTTACCCCAAAAAAAGAGGCAACCAGAAATAAGGTTTGGCCAATCCAAACTCCTCTATTAAAGATTAATGGTGAGTTTGTTAGCACCAAAGGCAATAATAATTAATAGTATCGCTTTTCCTTTACAGTTTCGCCAGCGTGTCCAAGGGGACTCACGTCTTGTTCAGAGAGTTTGGCTTCGTACAGATCACTCCACACAACAGAGCGTCGTTCCTCAAAATCTTCTGGAGATGTTTCAGGACCATTGCTAAAAATGGAGGTAAGAGCAGGGGGGACATTTGGGTTGGTATCATCGCAGGCGTTATCTTGGGCACAATGGCCTGCTGCTAATTGCCTATTCAGCACTAAAAATGTACATTTGTAAATGAAATTCATTTATGGCCATGATTAAAGGGTTGTTCACCTTGAAGTTTATTATGATGTAGGGCAGGGATCCCCAACCTTTTTTTTACTCATAAGCCACACTGAGATGTAAAAAGTGTTGGGGAGCCACACAACCATGAAAAAAGTTCTTTGGGGATGCCAAATAAGGGCTGTGATTGGCTATTTGGTAGCCCCATGTGGGCTGCAGGAGGCTCTGCTTAGAGTAAAACTGTGTCTCTGGGTTTCCAAAACTTGCTTCTGAGCCAAAGATTTAAAAATAAGCACCTACTTTGAGGCCACTGGGAGCAACATAAAAGGGGTTGGTGACCAACATGTTGCTCAGGAGCCATTGCTTGGGGATCATTGATGTAGTGCAGGGATCCCCAGCCAGTGACTCGGGGGTAACATGTTGCTCCCCAACCCCTTGGATGTTGCTCTCAGTGCCCCCAAACCAGGGAGTTATTTTTGAATTCCTGACTTGGGGGCAAGTTTTGGTTGAATAAAAACAAGATTTCCTACCAAATAAACCCCCCTGTAAGCTGATAGGGTGCATAGAGGCCCCTAATAGCCAATCACAGCCCTTATTTGGCACCTCCATGAACTTTTATGGCGCTTGTGTTGCTCCCCAAGTCTTTTTACATTTGACTGTGGCTCTCGAGTAAGAAAGTTTGGGGACCCCTGATGTAGAGAGTAATATTCTGAGACAGCTTGCAATTGGTCCTCTTTTTTTATACATTTTATTTTTATTTTTTATTCACTTTAACTAGCATGGGATTTTAAATCTGCCCAATCCTTGTCTGCCTGATTTTTGGCCAGATATCGGTCGGACAGGCCCGTCTGAGGGCCCCATACACAGGCCAATAAGCTGCCGAGCTGCCTCAGACCATCAGCAGCTTTTACTGGCCTGTGTATGGCTACCAATAGTCCGAGTGCTCCTCTGAGCACTTTTGCAGTTAGCATAAACCTTATCATTTTAATGGTCAGCTAAAGAGTGTCAGTGCCCCTAGGGCATTGTATCTGTACTGTAAGTGGAGCGCCGCTATTGGGGTGTCCCTACTATAGAGGCTTCCATTTCATGTGAGAAACAGGGAAAGTCCAGACTCATCAATTACCAGCTCTGTAACTGTCACCACTGAACTTGATCCAGTACCCGCTCTAACTTGCCATTTGTTTTCATCTCTCCTCTCTGTGGTCTCATCCTTGTCAGTATGCGTAACGTTCCCCCCCAGTAACATCTTCCCTCGGCTCCTGTTTGAACAAATAAAAGCAGAGCTTTGCAGTTGATATTGCACGAAAATTCCCCTGTAATTAGGCTGCAGTCAGCCGAGCTGGAACTTGTAGCCGTGAAAATAATCTGGGCTGAAGGTATGCCGAACATGTCTCCTCGGCTCGTCAGATGTCATTGCAACATGGAGTCGGGGCCGGGTAGGAAGTGCCGGGATGCGGTGGCCAAAGGGAGGAAATACCGAGCCACAAAGGCAGGAGGCGGCCTGTTGGTTTGAGGACAACAAAGGCTCGATTGTAAGGGAAGGGGTTGAAGGGAATTCAAAACTGAGTGGGTGTGGCTTTGGCTGGGGGTGGAAATTGATACCCCTATAATGGCCCAGTAGAAATAAACGTATGACTAGACATTGTACTGAGCCGGTGTAGGTTATTAAAGGGGTGGGTCGCTTTTAAAAGAACTTTTAATATGTTACAGAATGGTCGGGTCTAAACAACTTTTCAATTGGTCTTCATTATTTATATTTTATGAATTATTTGCCCTCTTCTGACTCTTTGTAGCTTTCAAATGGGGGTCACTGACCCCGGCAGCCAAAAAACGTTTGTTCTGTGAGGCTCCAGTTTTATTGTTATCCTTACTTTTCATTAATTATCTTACTATTCAGGCCCTCTTCTATTCATATTCTCTTGTTCCGACCACTTCCTGCTCACTCAACCTAACATATTTTCACCTCAAACCATGCCCAGTAACACCCAGGCACACCCCCGAGCCACCCAAACTCCACCCACTTTACAACAAAGCCTCATTCATTTTCTGACCTGTACATACATATAAATTGGGTCCATTGGGGGTGTATAGCTGACCAGGTCTGAACTTGGACTCAAAATAGACCCTAGAAAATAGGCCCAGGCATTTCAATTACCCAGAGGCCCAAACAGCCCCCCAGCAGCCCAATAAATAGTGAGTGTCTGTGGCACCTTACAGCCCCCCTGGCATTCCCAGTACCCAGAGGCACAAACAGCCCCCCCAGCCCAATAAATAGTGACTGTCTGTGGCACCTTACAGCCCCCCTGGCATTCCCAGTACCCAGAGGCACAAACAGCCCCCCAGCCCAATAAATAGTGACTGTCTGTGGCACCTTACAGCCCCCCTGGCATTCCCAGTACCCAGAGGCACAAACAGCCCCCCCAGCCCAATAAATAGTGACTGTCTGTGGTACCTTACAGCCCCCCTGGCATTCCCAGTACCCAGAGGCACAAACAGCCCCCCAGCCCAATAAATAGTGACTGTCTGTGGCACCTTACAGCCCCCCTGGCATTCCCAGTACCCAGAGGCACAAACAGCCCCCCCCCCAGCCCAATAAATAGTGACTGTCTGTGGCACCTTACAGCCCCCCTGGCATTCCCAGTACCCAGAGGCACAAACAGCCCCCCCAGCCCAATAAATAGTGACTGTCTGTGGTACCTTACAGCCCCCCTGGCATTCCCAGTACCCAGAGGCACAAACAGCCCCCCAGCCCAATAAATAGTAAGTGTATATGGCATCTTACAGCCCCTCTGGCATTCCCAGTACCCAGAGGCACAAACAGCCCCCCCCCCAGCAGCCCAATAAATAGTGAGTGTCTGTGGCACCTTACAGCCCCCCTGGCATTCCCAGTACCCAGAGGCACAAACAGCCCCCCCAGCCCAAGAAATAGTGACTTTATGTGGCACCTTACAGCCCCCCTGGCATTCCCAGTACCAGAGGCACAATCAACCCCCCCCAGCCCAATAAATAGTGACTGTCTGTGGCACCTTACAGCCCCCCTGGCATTCCCAGTACCCAGAGGCACAAACAGCCCCCCCCAGCCCAATAAATAGTGAGTGTCTGTGGCACCTTACAGCCCCCCTGGCATTCCCAGTACCCAGAGGCACAAACAGCCCCCCCAGCCCAATAAATAGTGACTGTCTGTGGCACCTTACAGCCCCCCTGGCATTCCCAGTACCCAGAGGCACAAACAGCCCCCCCCCCAGCCCAATAAATAGTGAGTGTCTGTGGCACCTTACAGCCCCCCTGGCATTCCCAGTACCCAGAGGCACAAACAGCCCCCCCAGCCCAATAAATAGTGACTGTCTGTGGCACCTTACAGCCCCCCTGGCATTCCCAGTACCCAGAGGCACAAACAGCCCCCCCCCAGCCCAATAAATAGTGACTGTCTGTGGCACCTTACAGCCCCCCTGGCATTCCCAGTACCCAGAGGCACAAACAGCCCCCCCAGCCCAATAAATAGTGAGTGTCTGTGGCACCTTACAGCCCCCCTGGCATTCCCAGTACCCAGAGGCACAAACAGCCCCCCCAGCCCAATAAATAGTGACTGTCTGTGGCACCTTACAGCCCCCCTGGCATTCCCAGTACCCAGAGGCACAAACAGCCCCCCCAGCCCAATAAATAGTGACTGTCTGTGGCACCTTACAGCCCCCTGGCATTTGACAGAAGCCATAGATTGTCAGTTCAGACCTGTAGCTGGCCAAATACATGTTTTGGACCTGTTATCCAGAATACTGGACCTGGGATTTTCCAGATAAGGGAGATTTCCTTAATTTGAATCTCGATACCTTAACCCTGAAAAATAATTTAAACACTGTTTTATTATTACAGAGAAAAGGGAATCATTTAACCATTAAATAAACCCAATAGGGCTGTTCTGCCCCAATAAGGGGTAATTATATCTTAGTTGGGATCAAGTACAGGTACTGTTTTATTATTACAGAGAAAAGGGAATAATTTAACCATGAAATAAACCCAATAGGGCCGTTCTGCCCCCAATAAGGGGTAATTATATCTTAGTTGGGATCAAGTACAGGTACTGTTTTATTATTACAGAGAAAAGGGAATCATTTAACCATTAAATAAACCCAATAGGGCTGTTCTGCCCCAATAAGGGGTAATTATATCTTAGTTGGGATCAAGTACAGGTACTGTTTTATTATTACAGAGAAAAGGGAATAATTTAACCATGAAATAAACCCAATAGGGCCGTTCTGCCCCCAATAAGGGGTAATTATATCTTAGTTGGGATCAAGTACAGGTACTGTTTTATTATTACAGAGAAAAGGGAATCATTTAACCATTAAATAAACCCAATAGGGCTGTTCTGCCCCAATAAGGGGTAATTATATCTTAGTTGGGATCAAGTACAGGTACTGTTTTATTATTACAGAGAAAAGGGAATCATTTAACCATTAAATAAACCCAATAGGGCTGTTCTGCCCCCAATAAGGGGTAATTATATCTTAGTTGGGATCAAGTACAGGTACTGTTTTATTATTACAGAGAAAAGGGAATAATTTAACCATTAAATAAACCCAATAGGGCTGTTCTGCCCCAATAAGGGGTAATTATATCTTAGTTGGGATCAAGTACAGGTACTGTTTTATTATTACAGAGAAAAGGGAATCATTTAACCATTAAATAAACCCAATAGGGCTGTTCTGCCCCAATAAGGGGTAATTATATCTTAGTTGGGATCAAGTACAGGTACTGTTTTATTATTACAGAGAAAAGGGAATCATTTAACCATTAAATAAACCCAATAGGGCTGTTCTGCCCCAATAAGGGGTAATTATATCTTAGTTGGGATCAAGTACAGGTACTGTTTTATTATTACAGAGAAAAGGAAATCATTTAACCATTAAATAAACCCAATAGGGCTGTTCTGCCCCCAATAAGGGGTAATTATATCTTAGTTGGGATCAAGTACAGGTACTGTTTTATAGGACAATCAGACATGCTAATAAAATCCAAATATTCAGCAGTCTCTTTAAATCTTTATTGCCTTTGTACCGTGGCTATTGGTCGGTTCATTATTTGGCATTTGGTCACGGTTGGCGTGAAATGTTTATTAATGTTTAGTGCCGAAGCATCCTGACTATGAAATGGCAATGAAACGGGAATGGGGACACGGCTCCCTTCTCATTCCTGAGCCATCTATCCGCTTGACCTGAGAGGGCTCTCTGATTGGATCGCGGTAATCTGGTCATCTGAGTGCACGGTCAGATTGCATGTGATCTAATTAGCTGGCTTGCTGGCCAAGAAATGGGATTAAGATGCGAGTGAGTGAAGTTAGAAGGAATCCGTGTCGGCTGGGGGTGCCGGGGATCCAGGTCTGACACTGAGCTACTTTGATGCAGGGCCTACACAGGGGGCCAAAACCGCTAGGTGATACCAGGTGAGGGCCACACATGCTCTGTGGAGGGTCGCTTACACTATTTGAAACAATTTGTTCAAATTCATATTTACAGAAATTTCTACCAGTGACTGAAGACCAGGCCCGGACTGGCAATCTGTGGGTTCCGGCAAATGCCAGAGGGGCTCCTGTAACATGCCATAGACACTCACTATTTATTGGGCTGGGGGGGGCTGTTTGTGCCTCTGGGTACTGGGAATGCCAGGGGGGCTGTAAGGTGCCACAGACAGTCACTATTTATTGGGCTGGGGGGGCTGTTTGTGCCTCTGGGTACTGGGAATGCCAGGGGGGCTGTAAGGTGCCACAGACAGTCACTATTTATTGGGCTGGGGGGGCTGTTTGTGCCTCTGGGTACTGGGAATGCCAGGGGGGCTGTAAGGTGCCACAGACAGTCACTATTTATTGGGCTGGGGGGGCTGTTTGTGCCTCTGGGTACTGGGAATGCCAGGGGGGCTGTAAGGTGCCACAGACACTCACTATTTATTTGGCTGGGGGGGCTGTTTGTGCCTCTGGGTACTGGGAATGCCAGGGCTGCTGTAAGGTGCCACAGACACTCACTATTTATTGGGTTGGGGGGGGGGCTGTTTGTGTCTCTGGGTACTGGGAATGCCAGGGGGACTGTAAGGTGCCACAGACACTCACTATTTATTGGGTTGGGGGGGCTGTTTGTGCCTCTGGGTACTGGGAATGCCAGGGGGGCTGTAAGGTGCCACAGACAGTCACTATTTATTGGGCTGGGGGGGCTGTTTGTGCCTCTGGGTACTGGGAATGCCAGGGGGGCTGTAAGGTGCCACAGACACTCACTATTTATTGGGTTGGGGGGGGGGCTGTTTGTGCCTCTGGGTACTGGGAATGCCAGGGGGGCTGTAAGGTGCCACAGACAGTCACTATGTATTGGGCTGGGGGGGCTGTTTGTACCTCTGGGTACTGGGAATGCCAGGGGGGCTGTAAGGTGCCACAGACAGTCACTATTTATTGGGCTGGGGGTGCTGTTTGTGCCTCTGGGTACTGGGAATGCCAGAGGGGCTGTAAGGTACCACAGACAGTCACTATTTATTGGGCTGGGGGGGCTGTTTGTGCCTCTGGGTACTGGGAATGCCAGGGGGGCTGTAAGGTGCCACAGACAGTCACTATTTATTGGGCTGGGGGGGCTGTTTGTGCCTCTGGGTACTGGGAATGCCAGGGGGGCTGTAAGGTGCCACAGTCACTCACTATTTATTGGGCTGGGGGTGCTGTTTGTGCCTCTGGGTACTGGGAATGCCAGGGGGGCTGTAAGGTGCCACAGACAGTCACTATTTATTGGGTTGGGGGGTGCTGTTTGTGCCTCTGGGTACTGGGAATGCCAGGGGGGCTGTAAGGTGCCACAGTCACTCACTATTTATTGGGCAGGGGGGCTGTTTGGGCATCTATGTAATTGACATACCAGAGCCTATTATGAATCCTGGGCCTGCTGAAGACTGGATTCTAAACCTGAATCCCACGTTCCACACAACCCCTACCCCCTAATAGGCAGCTCCTACACCCGGTGGGGAGGGTGGAATTGGGAACATTCAGTACCTTGGAGGTACGATTGGGACAACTCAAGTAAAGTTGCAAAAGAAGGTACATATTTGACGGCTCAATTATAGCAACCAATTAGCAGAGTACAGGAGTCATACCCAAAAGCCAATGGTGCAGTCTGTCTGCATTGTGCCCCCCAAAACCCACCCAGTGGCTGATCATGTGCTAATTCACTGGTTCATACTCGCAACTTCAACCTGGTGCCCCGGTCATGCCCATAATCACTCCCAGCTCTGCCCAGTTCTGCCTGCATCAGTTGTATTTCTAGGTGGGCTTTAGGCCTTACCAGTTCAGCTACTTGGGTGCAGTTGGGGAGCAATAGACTAGGCTGTGTTACTGGGGCTCTTACACACCAGCGTTGACTTTTGCTGGATCTTTTATGCTCAGGGGAATGAAGGAGTGTACAAAGTTCTTTATTGCCTGTCCCATCATACTCAGATAGGAAATACAGGGCTGCGTTAACTCCTGCGTTCCCCTGCAGTGGAAGCATGGAAGATCCCGGGCAGGGGAATGCACAAGCTTGTGGGAAAGAGCCGAAGTAAAGGTGGGCATACATGGTAAGATCCGTTCCATTGGCAAGGTCGACAAACGAGCTGATCTTCTCCCGCCTAAGGTGGGCGATATTGGGCTAATTTGATCATTTTGCCCTATTACAACAACGGGTATAGGGGCCGTTGGACCAACGACTACATCAATGAGCCAATGTAGCCCCCTGATCCAACGGGAAAATCAAACCTGCTTGATTGACACCTGCCCAATTTATGGTCAGATATTGATCAGGGGGTCCCATACACGGCAGATAAGCTGCAGATATGGTCTAAAGGACTCAAACAGTCTGTCCGTGTATGTGGCTCAGGATCCCTAGGGAGTATATGTAGCCGGCTCAGGGGGTCTCAGGCTCCGCCACTGTTTGAAGGCCCCTTTAGAAGTAGCAGAGAATTGTGGGATCTGGAACCGGCAGCCTAATAATTCATATTTGCAAGTACTGCTATGTACCTCCAGCAATAATGATATATTACCTTTTTACATAGAAAAATGGCCAGCACTTACCTTGGTTCATTACCTTCTAATTATAGTACCAGAGTGTACATGCTTCAGTGAGCGCAAATAAGCATTAGTGCCTCCTAATGCCGAGTTATATTGCTGGGGGGGCTCCCGCGGGATCCCGGCCGGTGCCTGCCTTCTGTAATACACCCATGGATAATACCTCATGTGGGCTGGAAGCCACGCTGCTAATGCATTTACTAATAGGGGCAAATGGCACATTTTTTCTCATTATCCAGCATTTGAGTTCAGAACTCCTGGGTAATTGCCCCACTGAAATCAATGCAGATCACTAGTTAGTAAATTGTGTAATTGCCATGTCGCAGGTGTACATTATATATAAATGTCGTTTTTATCTTTAGCTTTAAATGAACTTTTAGTATGATTCTGTGATAATTTGCAGTTGGCTTGCTTTTTTTTATCATTTGCGTTCTTTTAATTATTTAGCTTTTTCTGCAGCAGCTCTTCAGCTTGGAATTCCAGCAGCTATATGGTTTCTAGGGTTCAGTTTAACCTAGCAACCAGGCCAGTGGTTTGAAAGGAAGACCGGAATATGTATACAAAGATAAGTAATAAAGGAAGGCAAATAAATAAAAAAACAATACAAAATGAAAAATGAAGACCAATGAAATTTTTTTGAAGAATAGGCTATTCTGTAATATATTAAAAGTTAACCTGAAGGTGAACCGTGGGTCGGACTGGGCGACCAGGGCACCGGTAAAAAACCTGGTGGGCCCCGGCAGCCCAGACCTGATCCCTGTCGCCACACCCCCAGCCACCAGTGTCCCTCCCCCGATGCGTTGAAAGTAAAGGTGCCCATACACGGGCCGATTGTAGCTGCCGATATGGGTCCCTATGACTGATCCGGCAGCTAATCGGCACATGTAGGGGCAGGAACGAGGGGCCTGAAATTGGCCAGATATCGATCAGGCAGGTTAAAAGATTTAGTCGGATCGCGGACTGCATCGGCTCGTTGATGTGGTCCCCGAACCGATTGCCCCATTGCCACCATTATAATTCGATTGTTAGGCCCCAGGGCCAAACGATCAAATTAGCCTACATTTTCCCCGATATCGCCCACCCGTAGGTGGATCTTCACATGTATGGGCAACTTAAGTTTTACTCTCAGGGCAGGATGTCGGGTGGGTGGCGGGGGGGTTGGGGGGGTGCAGTAGGGGCCCCTTGTGGGGGGTTAGGGTGGCACGGCGGGAGCTCCTTGTGGGGGGGTTAGGGTAGCATGGCAGAGGACCTTGTGGGGGGTTAGGGTGGAACGGCGAGAGCTCCGTTTGGGGGGTTAGGGTGTCACAGCGGAGGACCCTGTGAGGGGTTAGGGTGGAATGGCGAGAGCTCCTTTTGGGGGGTTAGGGTGGCACGGCGGAGGACCCTGTGGGGGGTTAGGGTGGCACGGCGGAGGACCCTGTGGGGGGTTAGGGTGGAACGGTGAGAGCTCCTTGTGGGGGGTTAGGGTGGCATGGCGGAGGACCCAGTGGGGGGCTAGGGTAGAACGGCGAGAGCTCCTTGTGGGGGGTTAGGGTGGCACGGCGGGAGCTCCTTGTGGGGGGGTTAGGGTGGCACGGCAGAGGACTCTGTGGGGGGTTAGGGTGGAACGGTGAGAGCTCCTTGTGGGGGGTTAGGGTGGCAAGGCGGGAGCTCCTTGTGGGGGGGTTAGGGTGGCACGGCAGAGGACCCTGTGGGGGGTTAGGGTGGAACGGTGAGAGCTCCTTGTGGGGTGTTAGGGAGGCACGGCGGGAGCTCCTTGTCGGGGGGTTAGGGTGGCACGGCAGAGGACCCTGTGGGGGGTTAGGGTGGAACAGCGAGAGCTCCGTTTTGGGGGGTTAGGGTGGCACGGCGGAGGACCCTGTGGGGGGTACCCCCGGTTTGCCCTGCACCTCCCAGCCCGACCCTGGGTGAACCAAAGGAGCTGCCATATTGCTTTTCTTGACGTCAACTAAGACATTTTATAAGACTTTGCTGCTGCTTCTTCCCTTGTGGCCCCCTTATTGCCGCTGCTCCCGTATAGGGTCCTTAGTCCCACTAGGAATAAAGCTGGGTTAGCAGCCTGCATTTTATCAACAGGTTTCTGGAGATGTCTCTTCCCCATCCTTGCACTAATTGCCTGCCAGCGGCGGTATTGCTTCTTGATTCATCGTGTTTCCGTGGTGTAAATCTTGTTAATTAAAATTTTCTTGCTGCACCCCAGAGCCATAAGGATATATCTGTGCCCGACACATGCAGTGACTGATAGCGCCGTGCTTGCACAAGGATCCAATTACCACGTTGATTGCAATTAAGCAGTCTGCTATGGCCGCCGTGTAATCAGAAGTCTCATTCTGTGCTTTGTGATCTATGAAAACCCTGCGTCTCCTCCCAATGACTTCCGGCTGCTACAGATGGATCCATACTGTGCTAATTGTGTATGGATATTTATCCACAGCATGTTTATTAGGTCTGGACTGGGATACAAAATAGGCCCTGGTATTTCCAGTACACAGAAGCCCACCTTACAGCAGCCCCTCTGGCATTTGCCAGAACCCACAGATTGCCAGTCCGGGCCTGGTGTTCCTATCTATGCATATTTGTTACATACAATGCCTCCATGACAGGTACTTTATGATATGGGTGTGCTTCCCGCACAGGGGTGCACAGTGTTCCATAACTGCCTGGAGGCACAGGAGGCACTTCCATAGGCAGGCAGGGTATTTGGCTTGGCTCTGAATCAAGGCACTTAGCCTTCAGCAAAACAAGTGACTTAACCTGGTAAGTTCCTTTTAAGTGTTAGGGCTTTTACTCCTCTTTTGTGACTTCTTGCCATGTATGCCCAGCTTATTTTTGCCCCATTTTGTCCATTTGCATGCTATGTTAACTGTCTGGCCACTGCATCAACAACTGGTCCATATGGGCACGTTTGAAGAGGACTGCCTCAGTGTGCCAGTGTCCTGCTGTATAGTGGCCAGGGCTATGGCCAGGCTAAGGCAGATGGCATAGAGAGCTTTCTATGCACTGGCATTTTGTAGTTTGTAATAGTGTCCTAAATAGGCCCGGACTGGCAATCTGTGGGTTCTGGCAAATGCCAGAGGGGCTGCTGTAAGGTGCCACATACACTTACTATTTATTGGGCTGGGGGGCTGTTTGTGCCTCTGAGTACTGGGAATGCCAGGGGGGCTGTAAGATGCCATATACACTTACTATTTATTGGGCTGGGGGGGCTGTTTGTGCCTCTAGGTACTGGGAATGCCAGGGGCGCTGTAAGATGCCATATACACTTACTATTTATTGGGCTGGGGGGGCTGTTTGTGCCTCTAGGTACTGGGAATGCCAGGGGGGCTATAAGGTGCCACAGACAGTCACTATTTATTGGCCTGGGGGGGGGGCTGTTTGTGCCTCTGGGTACTGGGAATGCCAGGGGGCTGTAAGGTGCCATAGACAGTCACTATTTATTGGGCTGGGGGGGGGGGCTGTTTGTGCCTCTGGGTACTGGGAATGCCAGGGGGGCTGTAAGGTGCCACAGACAGTCACTATTTATTGGGCTGGGGGGGGGCTGTTTGTGCCTCTGGGTACTGGGAATGCCAGGGGGGCTGTAAGGTGCCACAGTCACTCACTATTTATTGGGCTGGGGGGGCTGTTTGTGCCTCTGGATACTGGGAATGCCAGGGCTGCTGTAAGATGCCATAGACACTTACTATTTATTGGGCTGGGGGGCTGTTTGTGCCTCTGGATACTGGGAATGCCAGGGCTGCTGTAAGATGCCATAGACACTTACTATTTATTGGGCTGGGGGGGCTGTTTGTGCCTCTGGATACTGGGAATGCCAGGGCTGCTGTAAGATGCCATAGACACTTACTATTTATTGGGCTGGGGGGGCTGTTTGGGCCTCTGGGTACTGGGAATGCCAGGGGGGCTGTAAGGTGCCACAGTCACTCACTATTTATTGGGCTGGGGGGGCTGTTTGTGCCTCTGGATACTGGGAATGCCAGGGCTGCTGTAAGATGCCATAGACACTTACTATTTATTGGGCTGGGGGGCTGTTTGTGCCTCTGGATACTGGGAATGCCAGGGCTGCTGTAAGATGCCATAGACACTTACTATTTATTGGGCTGGGGGGGCTGTTTGGGCCTCTGGGTACTGGGAATGCCAGGGGGGCTGTAAGGTGCCACAGACACTCACTATTTATTGGGCTGGGGGGGGCTGTTTGTGCCTCTGGGTACTGGGAATGCCAGGGGGGCTGTAAGGTGCCACAGACAGTCACTATTTATTGGGCTGGGGGGGGGGGCTGTTTGTGCCTCTGGGTACTGGGAATGCCAGGGGGGCTGTAAGGTGCCACAGACAGTCACTATTTATTGGGCTGGGGGGCTGTTTGTGCCTCTGGGTACTGGGAATGCCAGGGGGGCTGTAAGGTGCCACAGACACTCACTATTTATTGGGCTGGGGGGCTGTTTGTGCCTCTGGGTACTGGGAATGCCAGGGGGGCTGTAAGGTGCCACAGACAGTCACTATTTATTGGGCTGGGGGGGCTGTTTGTGCCTCTGGGTACTGGGAATGCCAGGGGGGCTGTAAGGTGCCACAGACAGTCACTATTTATTGGGCTGGGGGGGGCTGTTTGGGCCTCTGGGTACTGGGAATGCCAGGGGGGCTGTAAGGTGCCACAGACAGTCACTATTTATTGGGCTGGGGGGGCTGTTTGTGCCTCTGGGTACTGGGAATGCCAGGGCTGCTGTAAGGTGCCACAGACAGTCACTATTTATTGGGCTGGGGGGGGCTGTTTGTGCCTCTGGGTACTGGGAATGCCAGGGGGGCTGTAAGGTGCCACAGACACTCACTATTTATTGGGCTGGGGGGGCTGTTTGTGCCTCTGGGTACTGGGAATGCCAGGGGGCTGTAAGGTGCCACAGACAGTCACTATTTATTGGGCTGGGGGGGGGCTGTTTGTGCCTCTGGGTACTGGGAATGCCAGAGGGGCTGTAAGGTGCCACAGACAGTCACTATTTATTGGGCTGGGGGGGGCTGTTTGTGCCTCTGGGTACTGGGAATGCCAGGGGGGCTGTAAGGTGCCACAGACAGTCACTATTTATTGGGCTGGGGGGGGGGGGCTGTTTGGGCCTCTGGGTACTGGGAATGCCAGGGCTTATTTTGAATCCCAGTCTGGATCTGGTCCTAAACCACTGCCTTCCTTTCCTTAGAAAGAAATAACCCTGATAAGCACAAGTAATGGGGCTGTCAAGTATTTATCCTTTATGTGAATGGGAGATAATGTGGGCCAGACCCAGACTGGCAACCTGTGGATTCTGGCCAGAGGAGCTGCCGTTAGATACCATAGACACTCACGATTTGTGAGTGGGCCTATGGGGGGCTGTTTGGACCTGATACGCCAAACCTATTCCTAAGGTGGCCATACACCAGCTGATAAAAGTGATTGGCAGACAGAATTGTCAGCTTATCGGCCTGTGTATGGGGCCCTCAGACAGGCCAGCATGACTGATATGGCCAGATTGGCTAGATATCGGCCAAATGACGATCAGCCAGGTTTAAAAATCGTCCAGGTGTCAAGCAGCTTTCAAAATCCGGTTGGAGCAAGAGGTGCATTTGCTTGGAGGCTGAAGGAGATCTGTTGGTCAAGGCTGTATCAGTAAACAGATGCACTCCTTGCCTGACTGGATTTTCACACCTTCCCAATAGATATCTGGCAGAATGTTCAGCCGATATTGGTCGGGCAGGCATTTCTGAGGGCCCATACTTGAGCCAATAAGTTACCATCTTGATCTAAATTGGCTGAGCCGGCAGCTTACGGTGGTCCCAGTACGGTCTCCTACTGAAAGGAGCCTTCTATCAGTCAGAGGTGCCTTATACAGCCTGCCTGGCCTTGGGTCTGCCTAGGTACCGCCCAGTGGCATGGAGGCACCCATGTGTACTACTACTTATTTACATCAAGTAAATACAGACACTAAAGGTACAGGTTTTTTTTTTTTAAATATATCAAAGTTAACACTTATGTGGTGAAGTAAATATTTATTAACATAGGAACCATGTATTTAAGGAGACATCACAATTCTACCTGCTGAGATAGACTTTCCATTCATCTGGGCAGTCTGAAGGGCCCCAACTTCACTCATTACAGTCGGGTTTCAAAGGGCAAATTGTTCCTACATGAATGAGCATGTTGAGCGGCTACATCTATACTCTGAAAGAAATTCCATAACTTGTATTTCTCTAAAGAGTATGGCTTTAAGGGCAACCTGCTACCAAGTCGGGTTTATCTTCTAATTATTTTATCCAGTGCAAGCTGCCATATTGCTTGCTGCTCCGGCAGTGACAGCTACTGCACTCCTTGCTGGATGTTTGTACTTTTCCTTGGCTGAAATGTTATTATGGCAGCTTGTGGGTCATTGGGCAGAAGAGGAATGTTTATTGCAGGCAGTAAAGTCAATTTCACACCGAGTGAAGTTCAGAGAAACCAATATTGTCAACAGTCGGTCACTTTAACACTGGGTGAGGCCCCAGAGAGAGAGGACACTGCTCAAAACCTGTTGTGGGCAATAAAAGGTGAAGCAGTGTTATCCCATTGCCTTATGTCCTTCTTACATTGCCAACTGGGGGGCAGAGAAAGGAAAACACATGGAACCAGGAAGGTTTAGATACACACAATACTAGGAACCCATCAAAGAAGGTAGCCAAACCTTCTTCAGCTTTCCTCCAATGCCCCCATAACTACAGCATTGGTACGCATCTCAAGAGAGAGACTTGATAACCAGTGGCCCCCCTGCAAAAAAATCTTTAAAGGGGCCCAGCACAGAGTAGCTGACTTACCGCCCCCCCCCCTGCACTAACACTTATAAATCCCTGCTCCCCGCCCACTCACCTACCTCAGAGCTGAAGTTGAGTGGGGATTTACATGTAAAATGGAGGAAGCAGACCCCACAGTCCAGGCCCCGCCACAACTGCTGAGTTTGCTATTGTTATAGCTGTTGTATTTGTCCTACAGTTGTGTTCCAGGCTCAGCATGCAGTTTCAGCCTTGCCTAAGTTGCCATTGTTCCCACAAGTCGCCACATCATTCCATACCTCCTCACACAGTCTCTCTGTAGCCAGTGTCGGACTGGCCCACCAGAATACCAGGAAAACTCAGTGGGCCCTCCTGCCCCTGACCATTTGGCCTGTTTCATGCTCATTCCCTATTTCTGAATGGGAACAAAGTAGAGAAATAGATGGAAGAATAGATGCTAGCATGGAAATAAAAGAGACTGGGAGAATAAAGAGGTTGGGTGGGGAAAGGGGGAAAAATAGTTTGGAGAAGGGTTTTCCCTAAGGTCCCAGTCCATAACTGTCTGTAGCCTTATAATCCCTTCACAAGTCATCAGCAGTGGCCTTCTAGTCAGCTATCGTATATGTTCTTATGCAGTTTTACTAGCTGTGTTGGGCTCTACACAAGTTGACTAGACAAGTTTACTTAATCAAGGCCACCGAGTGAGAGCTTATGGCTAAGCTATCCAATGTCAGTAGGTTACCTGTGTGACCCCATGCCCACCTATGGCCCCCCGTCCTGCTGACAGCAGAAGGCTGATTTACATTTTTATTACTCAAATAGGGCCCCATCCTTCATTCAGCCTTCACCCAAGCCTGGTCCTCCAAACGTGCAGGGAAGGAATCTTCCTTACCCACAATACCATCAGTGTGACTAGCTGGAGCAGCTGAGATATACTCTTTTTAAGCCTCCGCTGACAGAGTTACAGCAGGTGATTTCTACAGACTTGCCCTTGCCGGTGTTTGGAAAGTGTGCCTCAGGTTGCATTGGTGTTACTGGTTCCTTCCCACCTCTTTCCCATTCACCTTGGCCAGTCGTCCCCAACCAGTGGCTCGTGAGCAACATGTTGCTCTCCAACCCTTTGGATGCTGCTCCCAGTGGCCTCAAAGCAAATGCGTATTTTTTAATTCTTGGCTTGGGGGCAAGTTTTGGAGACATAAAAACCAGGTGTACTGACAAACAGAGTCTCCTATAGGCTGGCAGTCCACATAGGGGCTGCCGAATAGCCAATAACAGTCCTTATTTGGCACCCCCAGGTACATGTTTCATGCTCGTGTTGCTCCCCAACTCTTTTTACACTTAAATGTGGCTCACGGGTAAAAAAGGTTGGGGATCCCTGACCTTGGCTATTCCACATTTAGATGAGGAAAAAACATTTTTTTCAGACTTCATGGCTTCAGGCTCCTATCCCCTTTGCAGTCTGATATTCAATCAGGTCCCCATCAGCTTGTTAAAAAGGTTTAGAGACACATAGATGTAAAGCTGCTATGGCTCTAGGGCGGTGTATGGGCAAATACTCCCAATCTGACTCTGACGTGGCTTGAGATTGTGCCCCTCACTGCATTACTAGAGTTTGCCAACCTATAGGCCGAAACAATATGGGCACTAAGTGGCTTTCCATGGACTTGATTAAGGCTTTATTTATGATAGACTGCACATAACCTTGTTCTGCACCCATTTTTAGGGGGCATTATGGTAAGTTAATTCTGGCAAAAGTCATAGTTGGTATCCTGGCAAGGCTATTAGTGGTAGGCTTCCCCTATCTGTCATGTTAAAGGGGATCTGTACCCCATTTAACATATGTTAAAACCTGCTTCATCTAAATAAACTGTTTTCATAAAAATAGTATGTGCCATTGGGTAATCCTTAATAGAAAAGTGCCATTTTGAGTACTAAGTGCCACCCCTGGGATCATAGGATTCACTGTGCACACAAACAAGCCAAGGCACACATACATGTTAGGTCTCATCAGCCAATGAATGGGCAGAGTAAAGGTGGCCATATACATTCAGATTTTAGTCTTTTTTGGACATCGGAACATTCAAACTGAAACTGTAGGATAAAGCCCTAAATATAACAAATGGAGGATGTTCTGAACATGAAATAGTTGGCAGACACCTATTGTATGATTGTACTGCCCCCCCAAGGTTATTGGTCAGATACACAATACACGTGCAGATTGTATCCTTATCCAACCGAAATTTTCTAACCTGGCCAATTGAACAATCACCATGGAAGGAAAATTATTGGGACAATAATCTGGAACGCACACACGTTTATTATGGTTTAATCAGTTCCTGTATGGCCAGATTTAGGGGCTCATTTATGGCTAAACCTGTAGCCATAGGGGGGCTCTATAGGGAATCTGGGAGAATTTCTTTAGACGCACAATAGAACAGTAAGGTAAATGTATCTGCTTTATTCTCTGCTTACTGAAATGCAAGGAGCTTTAATTAAGCCCTTATGGAAAAAAAAACCTCTTCATCCCGCTGGGGGCTCGGGGATCAGATATCCCAGTTTATCTGCAAAAAAGCTGAACCGGAGCAGCGCGTGGCCGGAACTGATGGAGTGTGTGTCAGTTTAGTGCGGATCTGGGAGCTCTCTCTTATCTCTCTGCATTTGATGGAGCACGGCCCATTTGTTTTTACTTCCCCGTGTCTAGAGCGGTTTGACCCTCGCTGAGGATGTCATCAATAACAGCCAATCAGGGCATTTTTCACATACACTTAGTTTGTTGGCCTAAGTATTGTGTCCAAATAAATCTAGTCCAGTCATTTTGGTATTGGCTGATCAGGTCTGGACTGGGATTCAAAAAAGACCCTGGCGTTTCAATTACACAGGGGCCCAAACAGCCCCCCCCCAGCCCAATAAATAGTGACTGTCTGTGGCACCTTACAGCCCCCCTGGCATTCCCAGTACCCAGAGGCACAAACAGCCCCCCCCAGCCCAATAAATAGTGAGTGTCTGTGGCACCTTACAGCCCCCCTGGCATTCCCAGTACCCAGAGGCCCAAACAGCCCCCCCCCAGCCCAATAAATAGTGACTGTCTGTGGCACCTTACAGCCCCCTGGCATTCCCAGTACCCAGAGGCACAAACAGCCCCCCAGCCCAATAAATAGTGACTGTCTGTGGCACCTTACAGCCCCCCTGGCATTCCCAGTACCCAGAGGCACAAACAGCCCCCCCCCAGCCCAATAAATAGTGAGTGTCTGTGGCACCTTACAGCCCCCCTGGCATTCCCAGTACCCAGAGGCCCAAACAGCCCCCCCCCAGCCCAATAAATAGTGACTGTCTGTGGCACCTTACAGCCCCCTGGCATTCCCAGTACCCAGAGGCACAAACAGCCCCCCAGCCCAATAAATAGTGACTGTCTGTGGCACCTTACAGCCCCCTGGCATTCCCAGTACCCAGAGGCACAAACAGCCCCCCAGCCCAATAAATAGTGACTGTCTGTGGCACCTTACAGCAGCCCCTCTGGCACTTGCCAGACCCACTGATTGCCAGTCCGGGCCTGAACCAAATGATCTCCCTCAATTTCCTACCATCTTAAAACAGCACATCGGATTACAGTTAAAGTGGCCATAAAGCTAAAGACACGCTCGTTTGGCTAGGTCACCAGATCTTTGGATCAGCCCAATATGGAGCAGCACAAAAGTGCCTATAGGGGGCGGTTGTTTAATGGGCACCAATTCCGGCCAGATATGTGGTCAGAGAGGCCCCACACACTGGCAGATCTGGGGCAAATTAGCCTGCGTATGGCCAGCTTAAGTTTTTCCACCTGAAAATGTATGGCATTTTCCAATTGCCCCTTCTTGTTGTCATTGTATATCCCCTTAGGAGCAGTGAAGGGGCATTTTGACTGTCAGTGGTCTCCACCAGAGGTTATCGAGGGTCAAAACACCCCAGGTGCCCCAGCCCTTAGCTTACACAAGCTGCCTTTGTTTTGAACATATAAAAGTAAAAAAACATGTACAATACTGGTTTGTGAATATACAAAGTCACACCCAGTACGTCATCACGAGTGCCTGAGATGCCATGAGTAGCAATGGGAGGGGAAACATTGTGATTTAGCTTTCCCCCCTGGGGGGGGGGCAGTTTGGGCCTCTGGGTACTGGGAATGCCAGGGGGGCTGTAAGGTGCCACAGACAGTCACTATTTATTGGGCTGGGGGGGCTGTTTGTGCCTCTGGGTACTGGGAATGCCAGGGGGGGCTGTAAGGTGCCACAAACAGTCACTATTTATTGGTCTGGGGGGCTGTTTGTGCCTCTGGGTACTGGGAATGCCAGGGGGGCTGTAAGGTGCCACAGACAGTCACTATTTATTGGGCTGGGGGGGCTGTTTGTGCCTCTGGGTACTGGGAATGCCAGGGGGGCTGTAAGGTGCCACAGACAGTCACTATTTATTGGGCTGGGGGGCTGTTTGTGCCTCTGGGTACTGGGAATGCCAGGGGGGCTGTAAGGTGCCACAGACACTCCCTATTTATTGGGCTGGGGGGCTGTTTGTGCCTCTGGGTACTGGGAATGCCAGGGGGGCTGTAAGGTGCCACAGACAGTCACTATTTATTGGGCTGGGGGGGCTGTTTGTGCCTCTGGGTACTGGGAATGCCAGGGGGGCTGTAAGGTGCCACAGACAGTCACTATTTATTGGGCTGGGGGGCTGTTTGTGCCTCTGGGTACTGGGAATGCCAGGGGGGCTGTAAGGTGCCATAGTCACTCACTATTTATTGGGCTGGGGGGGCTGTTTGTGCCTCTGGGTACTGGGAATGCCAGGGGGGCTGTAAGGTGCCACAGACACTCCCTATTTATTGGGCTGGGGGGGGCTGTTTGTGCCTCTGGGTACCGGGAATGCCATTTTGACACGATAATTTCTGTCACAAACTTTCCAGATCCGAACGATCGTAAATGGCGGGAAAACCTTTCTGACTTTGATCCTTCTGTGCATGATTTTGGAAGCCTCCCATAGGGCTCAATGGCACTCTGCAACTCCAACCCGGCCCAAGGAAAGCCTCCCATAGGGCTCAATGGCACTCTGCAACTCCAACCCGGCCCAAGGAAAGTCTCCCATAGGGCTCAATGGCACTCTGCAGCTCCAACCCGGCCCAAGGAAAGTCTCCCATAGGGCTCAATGGCATTCTGCAGCTCCAACCCGGCCCAAGGAAAGTCTCCCATAGGGCTCAATGGCACTCTGCAGCTCCAACCTGGCAAATAGAGTCAAGATACCGAAGCTTGAATGAATCCGTAATGGTCATAGTCTTTGAGAAACAGTCATACAATTATAACGATATTATTGTGGTCATTACGAAAAGTTCTATAAATTAGAAAAAATACTATTTTTTTCTCAAAATAAAAGTTGGTGGTTTAATGAATTAGCCCCCAAGTGTTGCCAGGGCCTACCCCAGTCAAGGCCAATGACTCCCCCGTGAGAATGGACAGCATTTATTTGCAGCATTATTGGTAAATCCTGTGGATAATCTGGAAATCTGCCGCAGAAACCAAAGTCCCCCCCCTCGTATTTTGGCCACCCATTTCCATGTCCCAAATTGGCCAATTAACCATTGCACTGCTGTGCAGACGAGACACTTGTTCTCATAAATATACTGTGAGACGGTGGGAGGGGAGCGCAGCACGGAGGTAGGGAAGGCCCAGGCCAACATGTGGGCGCAGGGGGCCCGTTGCGGTTACAACAGCTGGCTCCAGTTTAGCTCTGTCATTTTATGCTTCCTTCTGGGAAGATCAGAGCCTCCACGGGCAGTCGCTGTGTTCTGCTGGGGAATTAGGGGTTTGGACAGGCTGGAAAGATGACTGTCCCCTTTGGCCTCCTCCTTGTTTATTTTTATTTCTATTCCTGCAACTGCAGTTTCCAAAGGAGAGCGGAGCCTTCAGTTTATTTTCCTGTTCATGCAGCGACGGAGCCCGGCTCCAATCTCCATGAGCCAGAGGAACAGCTCCAAACCCACAGGCGCTCGGCACAATGTTTGCAAACATGAAAGGAGCTGCTTTGTGGCTGGTCCCGCTCTATATTTGGGTCCCAAGAATGTTGTCCACCTGTGCCCGACTTGCTTTCCGCTTGCAAGGGGGTCTTGTGGAAATAAATAAATCCGATATAAATAGCTGGCACTATCCAGGCTGGAAAGTAAGCCAAGTACTCTAAAGGGACTGGTCCAGACTGGGAGTCAAAATAGGCCCTGGCATTCCCCGTACCCAGAGGCACAAACAGCCCCCCCAGCCCAATAAATAGTGACTGTCTGTGGCACCTTACAGCCCCCCTGGCATTCCCAGTACCCAGAGGCACAAACAGCCCCCCAGCCCAATAAATAGTGACTGTCTGTGGCACCTTACAGCCCCCCTGGCATTCCCAGTACCCAGAGGCACAAACAGCCCCGCCAGCCCAATAAATAGTGACTGTCTGTGGCACCTTACAGCCCCCCTGGCATTCCCAGTACCCAGAGGCACAAACAGCCCCCCCAGCCCAATAAATAGTGACTGTCTGTGGCACCTTACAGCCCCCCTGGCATTCCCAGTACCCAGAGGCCCAAACAGCCCTCCCCCCCCAGCCCAATAAATAGTGACTGTCTGTGGCACCTTACAGCCCCCCTGGCATTCCCAGTACCCAGAGGCCCAAACAGCCCCCCCCCAGCCCAATAAATAGTGACTGTCTGTGGCACCTTACAGCCCCCCTGGCATTCCCCATACCCAGAGGCACAAACAGCCCCCCCCCAGCCCAATAAATAGTGAGTGTCTGTGGCACCTTACAGCCCCCCTGGCATTCCCAGTACCCAGAGGCCCAAACAGCCCCCCCCCCCAGCCCAATAAATAGTGAGTGTCTGTGGCACCTTACAGCCCCCCTGGCATTCCCAGTACCCAGAGGCACAAACAGCCCCCCCAGCCCAATAAATAGTGACTATGGCACCTTACAGCCCCCCTGGCATTCCCAGTACCCAGAGGCCCAAACAGCCCCCCCCAGCCCAATAAATAGTGAGTGTCTGTGGCACCTTACAGCCCCCCTGGCATTCCCAGTACCCAGAGGCCCAAACAGCCCTCCCCCCCCAGCCCAATAAATAGTGACTGTCTGTGGCACCTTACAGCCCCCTGGCATTCCCAGTACCCAGAGGCCCAAACAGCCCCCCCCCCAGCCCAATAAATAGTGACTGTCTGTGGCACCTTACAGCCCCCCTGGCATTCCCCATACCCAGAGGCACAAACAGCCCCCCCAGCCCAATAAATAGTGACTGTCTGTGGCACCTTACAGCCCCCCTGGCATTCCCAGTACCCAGAGGCCCAAACAGCCCCCCCCCCAGCCCAATAAATAGTGAGTGTCTGTGGCACCTTACAGCTCCCCTGGCATTCCCCATACCCAGAGGCCCAAACAGCCCCCCCCCCCAGCCCAATAAATAGTGAGTGTCTGTGGCACCTTACAGCCCCCCTGGCATTCCCAGTACCCAGAGGCCCAAACAGCCCCCCCCCAGCCCAATAAATAGTGAGTGTCTGTGGCACCTTACAGCCCCCCTGGCATTCCCAGTACCCAGAGGCACAAACAGCCCCCCCCCAGCCCAATAAATAGTTACTGTCTGTGGCACCTTACAGCCCCCCTGGCATTTCCAGTACCCAGAGGCCCAAACAGCCCCCCCAGCCCAATAAATAGTGACTGTCTGTGGCACCTTACAGCCCCCCTGGCATTCCCAGTACCCAGAGGCACAAACAGCCCCCCCAGCCCAATAAATAGTGACTGACTGTGGCACCTTACAGCCCCCCTGGCATTCCCAGTACCCAGAGGCACAAACAGCCCCCCCAGCCCAATAAATAGTGAGTGGCTGTGGCACCTTACAGCCCCCCTGGCATTCCCAGTACCCAGAGGCACAAACAGCCCCCCCAGCCCAATAAATAGTGAGTGTCTGTGGCACCTTACAGCCCCCCTGGCATTCCCAATACCCAGAGGCACAAACAGCCCCCCAGCCCAATAAATAGTGACTGTCTGTGGCACCTTACAGCCCCCCTGGCATTTGCCAGAACCCACAGATTGCCAGCCCGGGCCTGAGGACTGGCAAAGAAGAGAATTAAAGGGGTTGTTCATCTTTGAATAAGCTTTTAGTATGGTAGCCATAGAGGTAGAGAGTAATATTCTAACCCAATTTGCAGTTGGTCTTCATTTTTTATTGTTTGTGGGTTTTTTTAAATATTTCAACTCAGTTTAAATGATCTTAACACAGGGGTGGGCAAACTTTTAGGCTCAGGGGCCACATCGACTTTAAAAATTTGCCAGACGGGCCGGGCCAGCGCTTACATGCAGTCTTGATGCCAAGTGTCGCGTGATGAGACTTGCGGAGTCGGGGCAAAGCGAGATACAAAAAAGACCAACGGGCTGGACGTGGCCCACGGGCCCTAGTTTTCCCACCCCTGCTTTAACAAGCCGGGGTGTTAGGAGAGGCCTAAATAGAAAGATAATTAATAAAAAGTAACAATAAAATTGCAGCCTCGGCAATAGATTTTTGGCTGCCGAGTTTAGTGACCCCCATGTAAAAGTTGGAAAGAAAAGGTCAAATAAACAAAATAACTAACGAAGGCCAACTGAAAAGTTGCTTAGAATTGGCCCTTCTGGGACATACGTCTGTCTGGGGCCCAGCGACTGGTGGAGGATGCATAGAGGTCAGTCGGTGGATTCTGACCCCACTGGGGGAAATAGTGCCGTATAGCACAAGGGGCTTATAATTACCCAATAGGCAGCTCAGTTGTTGCCGAATGTTAAACTATGGCAGCTCCCGCTGTGATCGATACAGTTCCCGCCGTGCTTTGTACATTCCGGCACCCATTATATCCACTGTGGGGGGCCCATGTCCGTCTGTCTGCCCTCCCACCTCAGCTAATTGCTCTCACTTGCCTTGTGTGTCGCTCTCTCCCTCTGCTGAATTCCCGATATTAACCCTTTGTCTCCTCCTTTCCCCGCCAACATATACAGACACATAAGGGAATCCCCCCTCATGGTGCCCAATGCTACCAGGTACATTCTATAATACAGTCGTGAACGAAATATATAAGAACAGGTTTAAACTCGACTGCCTGATCCCCGTTGGCTGATTGGCCGGGGCAAACGCTGCGACCCACCTACGACTCCCAGTAAATACGCCGTGTGTCACCCCTGAGTCATTCCAGCTCTAATGGGGCAGAACACGCTGCTATAAAAAGCCAATTGTGTGTCGTTTGAAAGTTGTTTGCACATCGCATGGGAAACCGCTTCGTATTTGCCAATTGGGCTAAAGCAAATGATTTCTTTCCCTTTGTAGTCTCGCCGGCGGCCTGGGAGAGCGTTTAGCTTCATTAAAGGGGAAATTAACCCTACAAGAAACCTGATTCGGTTTCCATATTGAGGGTGTGGTGCTTACGTACCCCTGCAGAGCTTGCAATCCATTAAGCACATCCTATTACAGCTGTCTAGTGAGTGCTAGTGGGTTTTTTCTCCCCCCATGTTGAATGACTGTGGCCGGCCTTATGCCTTTGGTGGCTGCCAGTGGTTCTGTCGGTCTCTCTCTCGAGGGGACTGCGGCTGAAGGGGAAGATCTGTGAGAGAAAGCCACCATATAATTTATACTGAGCTGCAGATATTTATACACATGGAAAACACACACGGTGTTCTAACGCTGCCCATTCACCCTCGTGGGAGACTTCCCGGCTAAGGTGGCCTCCATATTAATCCCAGGTCCACTGCCATTGGGCGGAGCCAAACTGTTATATAATCATGGAAATGGTCACAGCACATCTGTAATTATGTATTTATATAGGCCTAATAGTGTAAATGCCTTGCTCCTCCTAATATAAGGGCCAGAGAGGATCATGGGGCCCCTGGTAATGCAGGAAGGCTGGGGCCCCAGTTTCAAATAAATAACTTAGGGATGTCCAGTAAGGAGCCCTCAAGCTGTTACTGATCTATATATATATATCTATATATATATATAGATAGAGAGCACGAGAGAGAGTGAGTGAGAGTGAGTAACAATGGCAGCACAATACATAACAAACTGTCATAGACTGCGAGAGACAGGACTTTCCCCTGTCCCCATATACTGACCCAATATCCCCACCCCCTTAAACCCCACCCCTATTCCCATATAATGACCCCCTAACCCCACCCATTACACCCTCTACCTGCTTTGGCAATGCTAAATGTATTTGGTCCTGCCAATAAAGCTCATTTGATTTGATTTGGTTAGAGAGAAGGATAGGGAGAGGGGGATCTGGAGTGGGAGCTGCCATATCTATTGACCCAACTAGATCTTTACACTTCAGTAGACCAATGCCCTCTAGTGGCAATACATAGATGGCAACGATATCCTGAGATACCCAGACTAAAGCAAGTACTGTGGCATCTACACATGAAGTGTCGGACCCATGGGCCCCCCGGGGGGATCTGACCTGCAGGGCCCCCATCGTCCACCACAGATTTCTGCGTAATAAATACCCTTATTCTGACACGCAGGTGTGCTCTTATAATATATTGCCTATAGAAGGGCAGGTGAATCCTAGTACTTTTCATCTTTGATCTTTTTTTTTTTGCCCATAGCCGTCATTTATGTGATAAAAGGGATATTTTATTTTAGGGATTATATAGACAGATCCCCTGTTTACTCTTTATTATTCCTTTTTGTTTCCAGTTCAGTTTGCCTTTGCTGATGGGTATTATCCTTCACCTCTTACCTGTATGCCTTGGGTTTTGCGATTCCTTTTATCCCTTTGTCTTTTATGTCCCAGCTGGGGGATCAGTGCAGCAGCAACGTTCTAGCATTACTTGCCATAAGGGCTTTAGGCATGTATATTTTTGTCTGGAGATGAAGGGAAACTCCTTTTAGCTCTGGGTATAGGCTTATAAGACACCTACACACACACTTTGGGTCTTTGGTGGGAAAGTACCGTACAGTACCCCTAACATCACTGGTACCAACTGATGGTGCATTGTAGTAACCCTGAGTTATCTGCATAGCTACAGTGTTCCTTGTAAGCTTAGCTGGGCATATTCTGTAAGATCTACTTGTTTGATTGGGTCACTTTGCCTGCCTAGGTGGGGCCACCCAAATAGGCCACTACTCTACAGTATAGCTACAGACCACCTACGTGGGGTAATTCAGGGTTATTTACACAAGCTCACTAATAAATAAACAATTTCAAGCTGATGTTGATGGGGAAATGTGATGATATTAGTTCCATACATGGGCTGATGTGATTTGGCCAATATCCTTCAGTTTATGGGCACCATTAATTACATTTAACAGACCATCCCACTCTGAGCCATTAGCTTTGTCATTTTCTGGTTGTCCAATGACTAAGGTATGAAACCTGATGATGAGTTGTAAGGGGAGGTCTTATTGTTATGTGACCAAAACTGGGAAGTCTCAGGCTGAAGCCCCACCTTGTTTTCCTTACAGGTTCTTCAAAAACGTTATTGCTCTTTAGCCCTCCCACTTCCCTCAGTATTCATTCTGCATCTCACACCAAATATAATCCAGACATTCTAGCCATCACTCTTCAACCATCAGACATCAGTCCACATCCCTCTTCCATCAGTTCTCATACAGTATGTTGCCCATCGATCCTCATTCCTAAACCATTTGTCCTCAGCAATGAGTCCATATCCCTCTTCCATTGGTTCCCATCTCTTGGCCGTCATTCCTTATCCATAAAACCATCAGTCCTTGTCTCTCAAGTCATTAGTTTTGAATCCTCAGCCAACAGTCCTCGTTATTCAGAAATCAGTCATCAATCTTCAGTCCTCGGCCAACAGTCCATATTACTAAACCCACTGTCCTCATACCTCAGCCACCAACCTTCATCCCTCAGCCATGAGTCCATATCCCTTTTCCATTGGTTCTCATCTCTTGGCCATGATTCTTTATCCATAAAACCATCAGTCCTTGTCTCTCAATTCCCATTCCTAAGTCATTAGTCTTGATCCCTCAGCCAACAGTCTTCGTTATTCAGAAATCAGTCATCAATCTTCAGTCCTCGGCCAACAGTCCATATTGCTAAGCCCACTGTCCTCATACCTCGGCCACCAACCTTCATCCCTCAGCCATGAGTCCATATCCCTTTTCCATTGGTTCTCATCTCTTGGCCATGATTCTTTATCCATACAACCATCAGTCCTTGTCTCTCAATTCCCATTCCTAAGTCATTAGTCTTGATCCCTCAGCCAACAGTCTTCGTTATTCAGAAATCAATCTTCAGTCCTCGGCCAACAGTCCATATTGCTAAGCTCACTGTCTTCATACCTCAGCCACCAACCTTCATCCCCCAGCCATTGATCTTTATCCTTCAGCCAGCACTCATCCCTTGGCATCTCATGTATCTACAATCATCAGCCATGTCTGTAGGCCTCTCAGCTCAGTGCTCTGCTTTTGTGTCTTTCAGACCTTCTGTCTATGAAGGAGTATCATTGTTTGCTGCAGATACTATGCCCAGATTTTCCTGAGGATCTGACCCAGAAGGCAGCAAGGTGAGTCTTACGTTAACCACTAAGCAGATCCCAATGAAAGGGCAATTGTGAAGTAGGCTTTGTCTTCTAGAGGCCCAAACAGCTCCCACCAGCCCACTAAATAGGGATTGTCTATGGCATCTTACAGCAGCCCCTCTGGCATTTGCCTGAACCCACAGATTGCCAGTCTGGGCCTGGAGCCAAGAAAGGTAAGAAGGCAGCCCTGTGAATAACAACTTTATAGGGTAGTTAGTAGGGCAGTCATATGCTCCACCGAGGAGTGTAAAAGGGTTCATACCTCAAAAGTTACCAGTATGGTTGCCCCCTGGCTGGTGCTTAACATCCCATGTAATGTCATCAAACAACCAGGAATGAGATGAACTTGCACCTACACATGAAAGCTGATTTATAATGTGAGCCAGTTCCCTGCACAAGTGGCCCATTAGTGTCCTGTACACACCCAGCTTATCTGCAGCCCTGCACAATATTGACATAACAAAGCTCCCGTGCCCACTCACTTTATAGAAGGAAACAGATAGAAAGAAAACATATTCCATTTCCTTCAACTTATCAGCCGCGGCTACTTCATTGGTTGCCCCGACTCTCAATCTTCTGTTTTCTGCGGAGAAATGAAAGCTGTAAGATTTAAACCATCTGCAAACTTCTATTTGTGTCTCCAGTGTGTAGTTAATCCAGGCTGAGCGGCGCGGTTATCTCAAGTGAGTAATAAATCACTCTCTGCAGAGCCATTGCCTCTAACATATTGTCCAACCTACCTAGTTGCTCAGTGCGTGGCCACATCTAGTGAGTCATGTACAGATAAACATTCCCTGCTCAGAGGCTCCAAACATTCTGTATATTCATACGCCGTGCCGAGAAATAGCCCCTCCGCTCCCATCTCTTACCTTCTGCCGAAACGCACAAGTGTGCAATATTGGTGGCAAAATCCCCTCCGCCTGTCTGTACCTGGGCCACCGTCAGTGTGACTGTTGGGCACCTAAGGGGTTGCCAAAAGGAGCCGATACTCTGAACATAGTTGGAACAGGATGGAAATAGTATAAAAATAAAGATATCAGCATAGCAAGATGGCGGCAGTAGGACAAGATGGTGATATGGGGACACAGCGGATACAGTAGCTCACAATTTCTACAGTATTATATGGTCTTTTAGCTGCTGTGTTGGATTAAAAAAGCCCTTTACATTAGTTGATTGACCACATTTTGGGAAGCACTGATTGGGCAACAAATGAAAGGGCTGTAGGTTGGACCAGGCCCAGACTGGCAATCTGTGGGTTCAGGCAAATGCCAGAGGGGCTGCTGTAAGGTGCCATAGACAGTCATTATTTATTGGGCTGCTGGGGGGCTGTTTGGGCCTCGGTGTACTTGAAATGCCAGGGCCTATTTTGAGTCCCAGTCCGGACCTGGGTTGGATGGTCATATTTTTTAGAACTACTACATGTGATACAGGGTCGGACTGGGCCGGAGGGACACCAGGAAAAAAACCCTGGTGGCTCAGAACCGATCCCTGCCTGTCCTCCCCCGCTGCCCTCCCTCCCCCGATTGCAGCAGAATTAAATGGGAGCCCCTGGGTAGGACACCCCAGTCCGACCCTGATGTGATAACCATTTGTGCATCATGCACCATTGCTCACTGTTGGGACAACTTATGCCAAGCTGTCATCTCTTTCTATTTTTTGGTGCATAATTCTGATTTTGGCACCTTCCCCCCCAGTCTCCAGTCACCCTACTGCATTCCCCCAATTTCTTTAAAATGTTCCCATCAAATTCCAAATGCAGTAAACATTCAGTGACATTATATGGAGCAGGTAGGGGCAGATTCAGCGGCTTCAGTAGAGCAAACGCGCGTGCCGTCACTTCTGGGGGTGCATACGAGTACATGGAGGCTCTTCTTGGCGGCGGGTCCCTCTTAGAAAAGGTCAACAACTGTGCTCATGGTGTCACCCAGTGGAACAGAACCCTAAACATATGAAAACCTCACAATACAATAGAGATATTGAGTGACAAACAGCCTGTGCATAATGTGATTGGCCTTTGGGCAAGGGAATGGGCTACTAAATGAAGTCCAGGAAGAAAGGGAGAACTTGGCTATTAAATTGGGATGCCCCAGGAGTAATGTGCCCCTATTGGTACCCTAGTTGCTTGGTCCGGTGCCCCTCCAGCCTTCCCACTTGCACCCACTGTCCCTCGCCACATTCATTGGCTTTATCACTACAACATCCACTTGGTCGGTCTGTAGCCCAATCTACAATTTGCTTGGATCTGCCCCTTGATCTGAGCCCTAGACATGTGCCTACCTTGCCTACCCCTGATCATCTATGTAAAGGTGCCCATACCCGGGCTGATTGGCACGTGCAAAGAGTGATAGGAACAGCAGGGATAGGAGCTGAGGCCACTAACCAATAGCGTTGCCTCTGCTTTCAGTAGGGGAAATAAAATCAAAAGGGTACGTTCCCCTTGATTAAAAAGGCAGGTATGTACTGCGGGTGATATCACTGTTAAATGTTATCTGTAGTGCTTAATAGGATAATAGGGAATGTGTGTATATGTATGTGTGTTTGTGTGTATGTGGGGGGGGGAGAGAAGGGGAGCGGGGAGGGGGGAGAGATAACAGAATTTTTTACACTTTGTACAAGACATCAAACAGATGAGGGGAGGCCTTTGGAAAGCAACATGAAAGAGGCGCCAACGAGAAGGCTGTGAAGTGCGAGGGAATTCACTGGCGGCCACTTGTGTTTGTGGCTATTTCTGTGTGTTTGTGTGCATGGCTCTCTGTGTGTGTTTGTGGCTATTTCTGTGTGTTTGTGTGCATGGCTCTGTGTGTGTTTGTGGCTATTTCTGTGTGTGTGTGTGCATGGCTCTGTGTGTGTTTGTGGCTATTTCTGTGTGTGTGTGTGTGTGCATGGCTCTGTGTGTGTTTGTGGCTATTTCTGTGTGTGTGTGTGCATGGCTCTGTGTGTGTTTGTGGCTATTTCTGTGTGTGTGTGTGCATGGCTCTGTGTGTGTTTGTGGCTATTTCTGTGTGTGTGTGTGCATGGCTCTGTGTGTGTTTGTGGCTATTTCTGTGTGTTTGTGTGCATGGCTCTGTGTGTGCAGTTGGGTCAGGCACCGACGGCTTTGTGCCCTCTAGCTTTTGTGCAACTGCAACTCCCAACACCACTGACAGGGGACAACAGCCTGTGACCAATGTAAATAACCTTGTTGCTGCTCACATTGAGTCTCCAACCTCTTAACCGGGCCCCTTATTTCCTGACTCAGATATGAGAAATAGAGGAGAAAAATTGCCCGGGGCATTCAGCAATGCCTCCTCCGTCACTAAATACATTCATGTCTGTGGTACCTGCTCTGCCTTGGCAGCCCCTCTGTGCGTATTAATTGCTTAAACTGCTGCCCACACAGGACTGGCACGCTTTGCTCTATCCACACAGGACTGGCACGCTTTGCTCTATCCACACAGGACTGGCACGCTTTGCTCTATCCACACAGGACTGGCACGCTTTGCTCTATCCACACAGGACTGGCACGCTTTGCTCTATCCACACAGGACTGGCACGCTTTGCTCTATCCACACAGGACTGGCACGCTTTGCTCTATCCACATAGGACTGGCACGCTTTGCTCTATCCACACAGGACTGGCACGCTTTGCTCTATCCACACAGGACTGGCACGCTATACTCTATCCACATAGGACTGGCACGCTTTGCTCTATCCACACAGGACTGGCACGCTTTGCTCTATCCACACAGGACTGGCACGCTTTGCTCTATCCACACAGGACTGGCACGCTTTGCTCTATCCACATAGGACTGGCACGCTTTGCTATATCCACACAGGACTGGCACGCTTTGCTCTATCCACACAGGACTGGCACGCTTTGCTCTATCCACATAGGACTGGCACGCTTTGCTCTATCCACACAGGACTGGCACGCTTTGCTCTATCCACACAGGACTGGCACACTTTGCTCTATCCACACAGGGCTGGCACACTTTGCTCTATCCACACAGGACTGGCACACTTTGCTCTATCCACACAGGACTGGCACGCTTTGCTCTATCCACACAGGACTGGCAAGCTTTGTTCTATCCACACAGGACTGGCACACTTTGCTCTATCCACACAGGACTGGCACACTTTGCTCTATCCACACAGGACTGGCACACTTTGCTCTATCCACACAGGACTGGCACACTTTGCTCTATCCACATAGGACTGGCACGCTTTGCTCTATCCACACAGGACTGGCACGCTTTGCTCTATCCACACAGGACTGGCACACTTTGCTCTATCCACACAGGACTGGCACACTTTGCTCTATCCACACAGGACTGGCACACTTTGCTCTATCCACACAGGACTGGCATGGATTTAGGGGCCAAATTAGGGAGAGATTTGGGCACAGTTGCCCTAAATCCCTGTATTTCCATTCCCCACAACTGTCAGTGTTTTTCTTGGAAACCCGATGTTTATAGTGGTTTTATTTTTGCATGTTTTATGTGTATTCATAGGAATGGGAGCTGCCATGTTGTTCCTCATCAGAGCAACCTGTTACCTCTTATTCACAGACTCCAGTTAAGCAGTGACCTCTGGTGGCCAAGTTTAGGATGAAAAGGGCAAAGTGCTTGTCAGAGGAATGTGAATGCTGCAATGGTCATTTACTAATGCCCCAGGTGCAACTGCAGGAGCAGGGGCCCAAATTGCACCCCCTTAGTGCTCTGGGGCATAACCAAGATGTAGCCCGGGTGCAAGGCGATTCAGGAGGTAAGGGCACAGCTCCCTGGCACCCTGCGCCCATCAGCGCTACCCAAATGGCTCATCCCAATGCCATGCAAGTCATGGGCAGATATGGGGTTCCAGCACACCTCCCCTAACTCATAAACACAGTACAGCTGGGTGCTATTAAAGGGAATATAAACCCAGAAATAAAATTTTTCCCTATGAAAGAAAATGTTATTTTGGGTTTACATTTCCTTTAAAGCAGAATTCAGGGATAAAGCAGTAAATATACAGGTATCGTATATAATGAATTGCTTCCTGCTCTCCCAGTGACTCCCATAACCCCCTGCTCTACAGTTCAAGGCCATTTCTAACAGTGGTGCAATTGGCACAATGCCGACTCCGAGGGCAGAATCTATAGGCCCCTGTACTGAATGTAACCTGCCTTTGTGCTCCCCCCAGGATTGTGCTGATGGATGACGCCATGGACTGCCTGATGTCATTCTGCGATTTCCTCTACGCTTTCCAGATTCAGTTTTATTACTCTGGTGAGTGTCACCGAGCCCCCCCCCAGGCACAGGCCCCATCTATTATCGGCTCATGCTGACATCTGTGTATATGGAATTAAATAGCCTTGCCCTGAAGTGGTGTCTGTCTAGTGTCTCCGGCCCCCGGAGCCCTTCTGCAACTGCCAAGTGCTTTAACCCTTACGGCTTACAAGTCCATCTCCATTAGAGAAGTTGGAGGGGAAATTAGTTATTTTATTTCCCCATAAAACCCTATTTTTACCAAAGATTCCATATCCGACAGCAGCTGTGCTCTGGGGGCCGTGCTATCTTTCAACGGCTCTTACCCCTGGATGAGCAGCCATAAAGCAACCTGTATATGGACTGGAAGCAGATACCCCTTGTACCAGGGTTCGGCCATGTTGGGCACCAATAGTGTATGGCACAAGGGGAAGAGGAGCTCGTCCCAGATGAATGGACCAATAGAAAGGGGCCTATGGCCTCCTCTTCCCCATCTGCCGATTCAGCTCTGTGCAGCGCTAGTTATGACTATGGAAACAATGTAGAAACCAGCTGATTAGCAGAAGCACGCAGGTACTGTAGGCCGAGCTGGCTTCTGCTACATTGTTTCAATAGTCACAACTATCAGATATGTTTAATGCCTGCTGTAAAGCAACCCAGGGCTAGCTGGGCAGGTCAGCGCCAGTGGGACACGGGCAATCATGGCTTCAGACCATTCTGCCAGTCACTTTCCATTGACTTTAATGAGAAGGCAATGTTGGCATGCCAGGGTCCCATGCTGGGCCTGTATCAAGTCTGTCAGAGAGGATCCGCTATGGGAAGCTGTTCTGGAGCAGCTCCGGTTCTGCAGGTAGCCTGGAGCTAAAGCTAAGCCTTCGTTATGACTTTGGAACTAGTCCAGGGCCAAGAAGTGGTTGGTTGGCATTGCCCAACCAGGGCACCTATCACTGGCCAACCTGGGATTACATAGGCCTACGCTTCTACATAGCTTGGCCTGTAGGCTGATCAGCCAAATGCCTGCAATAGGCCCTCCCCTGAATGATTGGCCCCCAGGGAACCTTACACCCAAGCTCCTATATAGGAATAAGGTGTCTCCTTAGCCCCTTGCAGCTGGCACAGCGCCCTATGCAGCCTTCTCTGATGAATGCTGGGAAAGTCCAAAATACAGGGCCCAATAGACATAAGGCTGCCCTGGAATTCGCCCGCCTTGGGCTGCTGGCAACTCCCGTTAGGCTGCTGGTAACTCCCGTTAGGCTGCTGGCAACTCCCGCTAGGCTGCTGGCAACTCCCGTTAGACTGCTGGTAACTCCCGCTAGGCTGCTGGTAACTCCCGTTAGGCTGCTAACAACTCCCGTTAGGCTGCTGGCAACTCCCGCTAGGCTGCTAGCAACTCCCGTTAGACTGCTGGCAACTCCCATTAGACTGCTGGTAACTCCCATTAGACTGCTGGTAACTCCCGTTAGGCTGCTGGCAACTCCCGTTAGGCTGCTGGCAACTCCCGTTAGGCTGCTGGTAACTCCCGTTAGACTGCTGGTAACTCCCGTTAGGCTGCTGGTAACTCCCGTTAGGCTGCTGGCAACTCCCGTTAGGCTGCTGGTAACTCCCGTTAGGCTGCTGGTAACTCCCGTTAGGCTGCTGGCAACTCCCGTTAGGCTGCTGGTAACTCCCGTTAGGCTGCTGGCAACTCCCGTTAGGCTGCTGGTAACTCCCATTAGACTGCTGGTAACTCCCGTTAGGCTGCTGGTAACTCCCATTGGGCTGCTGGTAACTCCCAGGATCCCTTAGCAGCTGGCATCGCTATACAGCAGTTTACTGCACATTAATGCCACAGTAGGCACCACGCTAATTGGGTTTAATGCCCCCTCCTCTCTGTCTTTGCAGAGTTCCTGGACACCGCATCTGCACTCTATCAGGACCTGCTGACCGGCAAGAACGCAAATACCGTCATAGTTCCGACATCGCGCTCCGCCACATCGCGCCAACGCCAGCCGCCCAGCGACAGCAGCTCCCAGGATGGGGTGGACGCACCACAGTTCTGCCAGGGCCTGGAGAGCTTATGTGAGAGATACAGACACAGGTATAAGTGCCAGTCCCCTTACAGGGGACCCCATTTTATCACATAGTTTCCCCTATAGGGATCAGACAGCTGTGAAAGAGACCACCCTGTGACAGCCTTGGGCAAGTAAGAAGATGAGCTGCCCCAGGAGGATGGGACCACCCCGAGTCAGGGTGATTATGATCCACACCAGGCTCCTTACTTCCCATTACCATTTAGAGCAATTATCACCAGATTGTGGGGCTCCTATGGCTGAGGGGCCCCAAGCTGAAGGCCAGGTAGGGTTAAATTTGAAGAGAATATTTGCCCATCAAGATTCTCCTAGAAGCTCAGCTTGAAGGTTAATTAGGGTGAAATGTTGGGCTGCACTGTACCATTGTGGCGTCAACCTCCAATATTGTCCTATGGTCAAGAACGGAGATTGGCAGCTCAGACTGGCAGTTAGCTTGCTCGCTTATCTGCTTGCGGACTGGCGGCAGCCAGAAGGGGCCCAGCGCCTTTATTAGAGACTTTCTCACACTGTTTAAGCAGCTCCTGTCCGGCCCTAGTGCTTAGGAGATAACAGTGTTTATTTGGAATCTGAAGGGCAGGTGATGTTATAATAAGCCCTGGCATAGGGGGTGTAGTTGTACTGACACCATGTGGCGCCCAGTGGAACTGCAGTGGCCCCTTTTGCCCCTGCCTTCACTCTCTGCCGCAGAGGCCTCTCGGTACATGGCACATTCCTCGCTTGGGTGTGTTTGGATTTGCAGAGTAAATAACTGGGTCACATAGTTGTGGCCTCTCTGAGGTGCTCTCCATGCACCCTGCACCTGGGAGGGAGAGGCGGGGGGCACCTGGGCAGAACGGGAGTCCCACCTTGCTCAGCTCTGCATGCCATTCCAGGCTTTCTGCTAATCTCCCATGAGTCCCGGTGGCTCATCCATGTCTGTAGAGCATCCCCTGGGGGGGAAATATTTTAATGCTCAGTGAGAGCCCTAATTGAATTGCTCGCTTTGTTCCCAGCGCAGAGGTGTCTCGCTGCCAGCAATTACCTTCATCTTCATCCTGTGTATGGGGCCCTGGGACGGGCCTGCCCTACTGATATGGGGTTGAATTTGGGCAGATATCTGGCAGGTTTAAAAGTACCTGTAACTGCTAACTTACATCTTTTCCATTGGTCCTTGTGGGGTCAGATTGCTGCACTCATGCAATGCCTGACATCTCTAGTTACTGGGATGTCTCACATATGTAGTTGGGGGTCCTACTCAGTGTATATCTGCTTCCTGTCTCCTGCAGTTGCCCCCCGGTGCCATTAATTGGTGAGATCCTGAGCAGCGCCCCGCGGGTATCCTTCTATGGCTTTCTCATGGCCCTGGCCAAGCATCCAGGAATCAACCAAAGCATCGGTGAGAAGCTCTTGTTACTGTCATAATGATGTGTGCGCTACTGTAAGCCACTGGCTAATAAGCCCACCGGGCCACTAAGTCCTGCTGCACCTCTAAAGCGAGGGGTTAAAGCTTATACTAAATAAAGATGGCTGTTTGTCCCCTTTCACTTGTTAATACCTGTTCTACCTTGTGGCACAAGGGGGCGCTGTAACTGACTCCTGATAATGGTTTCTTTATATACAAGTTCATAGGCAATTGAAAGCAGAGCTGCCATTGGGGGAGGTCTGGTTGTAAATGGGGGTGGGGCTTGAGGTGGAGTGGGCAGGGTTTGGGTGGATTGGGCAGAGTTCTGGCTTAATTGGGACAAAGCTGGGGTTGCTTTAGGGCATGATTTATTTGTAAGGGTTTTGTTTATTTTTAATCAGGGGTCCCAGGACCTGTGGGCTTATAATTGGGTCCCCAGGGGGAGGGGCCTGCTGACTTATGGGGCTCGGTGATTACGGCTAGTGGCTATAACTGAAAGGCATGTAAGGGGTGTGGTTGCTGCCCCAGTGTGTGCCATTTACAGGCCTGAAGCCAGCGATGTGCCTCTGTGCCAAGGCTACACTTACTGCTGCATTGTGGGTAGAACATATCAGATAGGAAGTGGTGGGAGGCTGGATAATTACAGGCCGTGTAGCAGCAGCCGTCTCATGTTCCCCCGCAGCTTCATGCAGCATGAAACCCCCCCCCCCCCCCGTATTGGCGCAATGAGCCCTTCCCATACATTGCCAGCTGGGCATGGAAAGCCCCAATGTCCCAGGACGGGGGGAGATCCCTCTGCCAGAGTTAACCCTTTCATACGGCCCCCAAAGCTTCCATGAACCCCGAGCAATAAGGCGTAGGCCTTGGCAGTCTCACTGTTAATGAGTAGAATTCCTGTGTTATTACTGAGGGATTAGCGGGCGTTACGCTGTATAATTGGGCGTAATTAGGTATTTACCGTTTGTCTCTGCAGGTGCGCTCCCAGACAGAGCCCATTTACTGCTCGATGAGCTTCTGGATAAGGAGCTTGACAGACTGTGAGTGTGGGGGGGGGGAGTTTGGCCTATGGGGGGGCTGGGGTTGTGCCCTCTCTCATGCAGTCTCTTTCTCTCTCTCTTTAGAATCGCTCAGCTCTCTACCAGCTCCATCACCCACTCGCCCACATCATCCTGCGCTCTGATCTCCCGAGATATCGCACGTGTGGCTTCCCCACGGAAATGCTTGGCCACGCGCAGGCGCCCCGACCTGGAGAGTGACGGCTCCACTGAAGAGACTGATTCGTCTGAGAGTTAGGGAACAGCGGGACCTCTGTGTGGTCTTAAGATGTTATTAAAAAAAGGCAGGCTGAAATTCGTGAAATTTGTGTCTAGTTCAAACTTAGGGGGCTGTTCCTGCTGAATTGTGCTTAGTACAGGGGAATCCCTATGTGCCATAGTTTTATGGGATCTCTCTGTACAGGCTATGAGCAAACTTAGGGGGCTGTTCCTGCTGAATTGTGCTTAGTACAGGGGAATCCCTATGTGCCATAGTTTTATGGTATCTCTCTGTACAGGCTATGAGCAAACTTAGGGGCTGTTCCTGCTGAATTGTGCTTAGTACAGGGGAATCCCTATGCTGCCATAGTTTTATAGTATCTCTCTGTACAGGCTATGAGCAAACGTAGGGGGATATTCCTGCTGAATTGTGCTTAGTACAGGGGAATCCCTATGCTGCCATAGTTTTATGGTATCTCTCTGTACAGGCTATGAGCAAACTTAGGGGGCTGTTCCTGCTGAATTGTGCTTAGTACAGGGGAATCCCTATGTGCCATAGTTTTATGGTATCTCTCTGTACAGGCTATGAGCAAACTTAGGGGGCTGTTCCTGCTGAATTGTGCTTAGTACAGGGGAATCCCTATTCTGCCATAGTTTTATGGTATCTCTCTGTACAGGCTATGGGCAAACTTAGGGGGCTGTTCCTGCTGAATTGTACCAGTCTGGTGACTGATAGAAAGTAACAGGCATTACATCAGAAACTGTTGGCCCCACACAGAGGGCCCCTTTATAGATTTCATTCAGTCGCTGTGTATAACTCGTCTCACTTGGCGCTGTTATGAGATCATGCCCCCCTGTAGGTACAGCTGTTGGGGTCAGTATTTGGGCAGCAGGATTAGCTGTTTGGGGGGGGGCAGGGTTGGACTAATTGGGGAAAGTACTTTTCCGGCCCCCAGCAGATGATTGATGCATTAAACAGATTCTCCCATGGATGTAGCTGGAAGGCTTTGCAAACACAGGGATTACTGCCCCTTTAATAATCTCCCCCATCACAGCGTGACGGTATTTGCACGGGACTTACCGTTACAGTATGTGCGGTGCCCGGGCATGTCGGCTGTTATCTCTGTACATACGGGATTCCTACCCTCAGCAGTTTGTGTGTATAAAGCGCCTGTTTCCCACAGAGCTGTTATTAATGTGCGCGTCTTTTATTTATTCCCCCAATACTGGTTTCCCGCTATTCTCTTCTCCGAATCAACAGACGTGCAGCTCCCCATTGATTAGGGTAACTGGGAGTTATTTGCCCCGGAATCTTCAGGAGCAGGAACCTCCCTGTAGGGGAAATAAACCCTTTTGCGCCATATGTCCCACAGGAACCTCCCTGTAGGGGAAATAAACCCTGTTGCGCCATATGTCCCGCAGGAACCTCCCTGTAGGGGAAATAAACCCTGTTGCGCCACATGTCCCGCAGGAACCTCCCGGTGGGGGAAATAAACCCTGTTGCGCCATATGTCCCGCAGGAACCTCCCTGTAGGGGAAATAAACCCTGTTGCGCCACATGTCCCGCAGGAACCTCCCGGTGGGGGAAATAAACCCTGTTGCGCCATATGCAGTTCACAATACTATTAGTTTGTGCCAGCATGGTTTTATGCGTAACAGATCTTGCCAGACTAATTTAGTTGCCTTTTATGAGGAGGTGAGTAGGAACCTTGATGCTGGAATGGCAGTTGATGTCATCTACTTGGACTTTGCTAAAGCGTTTGATACAGTACCTCACAGAAGGTTAATGATCAAATTAAGGAATATTGGCCTAGAACATAATATTTGTAATTGGATAGAGAACTGGCTGAAGGATAGAGTACAAAGAGTGGTTGTAAATGGAACATTTTCTAATTGGACCAGTGTGGTTAGTGGAGTACCGCAGGGGTCAGTCCTTGGTCCTTTGCTGTTTAACTTGTTTATTAATGACCTGGAGGTGGGCATAGACAGTACTGTTTCTATTTTTGCTGATGACACTAAATTGTGCAAAACTATAAGTTCCATGCAGGATGCTGCCGCTTTGCAGAGCGATTTGACAAAATTAGATAACTGGGCAGCAAACTGGAAAATGAGGTTCAATGTTGATAAGTGCAAAGTTATGCACTTTGGTAGAAATAATATAAACGCAAACTATCTACTGAATGGTAGTGTGTTGGGGGTATCCTTAATGGAGAAGGATCTAGGGGTTTTTGTTGATAACAAGTTGTCTAATTCCAGGCAGTGTCATTCTGTGGCTACTAAAGCAAATAAAGTGCTGTCTTGTATAAAAAAGGGCATTGACTCAAGGGATGAGAACATAATTTTGCCCCTTTATAGGTCCCTGGTAAGGCCTCACCTTGAGTATGCAGTGCAGTTTTGGGCTCCTGTCCTTAAGAAGGATATTAATGAGCTGGAGAGAGTGCAGAGACGTGCAACTAAACTGGTTAAGGGGATGGAAGATTTAAACTATGAGGTTAGACTGTCGAGGTTGGGGTTGTTTTCTCTGGAAAAGAGGCGCTTGCGAGGGGACATGATTACTCTGTACAAGTACATTAGAGGGGATTATAGGCAGTTGGGGGATGTTCTTTTTTCCCATAAAAACAATCAACGCACCAGAGGTCACCCCTTTAGATTAGAGGAACGGAGCTTCCATTTGAAGCAGCGTAGGTGGTTTTTCACGGTGAGGGCAGTGAGGTTGGGGAATGCCCTTCCTAGTGATGTGGTAATGGCAGATTCTGTTAATGCCTTTAAGAGGGGCCTGGATGAGTTCTTGATCAATCAGAATATCCAAGGCTATTGTGATACTAATATCTACAGTTAGTACTAGTGGTTGTATTTATAGTTTATGTATGTGAGTGTATAGATTGGTAGGTGTGGGTTAGGTGTGCTGGGTTTACTTGGATGGGTTGAACTTGATGGACACAGGTCTTTTTTCAACCCTATGTAACTATGTAACTATGTAACTATGTAACTATGTCCCGCAGGAACCTCCCTGTAGGGGAAATAAACCCTGTTGCGCCACATGTCCCGCAGGAACCTCCCGGTGGGGGAAATAAACCCTGTTGCGCCACATGTCCCGCAGGAACCTCCCGGTGGGGGAAATAAACCCTGTTGCGCCACATGTCCCGCAGGAACCTCCCTGTAGGGGAAATAAACCCTGTTGCGCCACATGTCCCGCAGGAACCTCCCTGTAGGGGAAATAAACCCTGTTGCGCCACATGTCCCGCAGGAACCTCCCGGTGGGGACAGCATCATGGCTGGGTTACAGGGCTATAGCGCACTGGTTACATAGCAGATAACAGATAAGCTCTGAATAATACAATGGGTTCTGCTACAATAGTTCTTACACAGGAAGATAAATGCCATGCATGGCTCTATATTTTCTGTACAGATGTCTCTGTGTAACTGACCTGGGAGGAACATGGCTGCAGTAAAGCTGCTATGGAAGGTAAATGCCCCCTGTAAATGATTGGTGCACCCCAAACCTAACGGCTAAAATGATTGTGCGACCGCTAAGAACATGGCTAAAGGGGACATATACCTTCCCAGTATTCTCCAATATATTGGCAAGGGCAGAAGCATGATGGAAGCTGCAGTCGAGCCACCATAGCGATGGGTTCTTAAAGTGACAATGCACATTTAATCTTGTCTCTGAGGCCCTCAGTGCCAGCGACCCAATTGGTGCAAGAGGAGTCATCAATGAGATCGTGCTGCTCTGCTTACATGTCTCTCAGTTCTTGGTTTCATACAAATTTTGCAGAAGGAATCAGGCAAACAGCAACTTCGGGGAGGCCGCTACGTGTTACATGCTGCTGATAGGGAGGATTCTCATTGGACAATTCTCTTGCATCTGTAATTTAGCCTGCAGTGCCTATTTTAGAGAGGTAGGGGGAGCCCAAGAGACCATTTTTAAGAAAGTACAGTAGAGTAATGATACAAATCCCTGTAGTCAGACCCACATCCTGCAGCTTTTCTCTAATGGAGCCTGAATGTGCGTTGTGCATAGTGGCCACTAGGTGTCAGTGTGTGACACCCTCACAGGAGCTAATATTACAGAGCAGCCTCAGTTTCATCCACTGTAGGTTCCAGGCAGCCAATCAGGACTGGGACACGCGTGTTTGTTCTACTTACTAACGACAAACTTTATTCTGCACATGTAACTGTGTGTTCTGTCTCCCATGTTGTGTTTTATTTCTCAACTGTAACCCCAACATTTCAAGTGAGGTGACTGGGTACCCCTGGAACTATAGTGGGGTGACTGTTACCCCAATGTTTCTATATATCTGTAACCTTGTTATGGGCTAAGGGGGCCCAGCCTGAAGGCCAGTTAGGGGGGGATTTGGGGTGAGTGCTTATTTGTGCCCTGGGTACCCCTGGAACTATAGTGGGGTGACTGTTACCCCAATGTTTCTATATATCTGTAACCTTGTTATGGGCTAAGGGGGCCCAGCCTGAAGGCCAGTTAGGGGGGATTTGGGGTGAGTGCTTATTTGTGCCCTGGGTACCCCTGGAACTATAGCAGGGTGACTGTTACCCCAATGTTTCTATATATCTGTAACCTTGTTATGGGCTAAGGGGGCCCAGCCTGAAGGCCAGTTAGGGGGGGATTTGGGGTGAGTGCTTATTTGTGCCCTGGGTACCCCTGGAACTATAGCGGGGTGACTGTTACCCCAATGTTTCTATATATCTGTAACCTTGTTATGGGCTAAGGGGGCCCAGCCTGAAGGCCAGTTAGGGGGGGATTTGGGGTGAGTGCTTATTTGTGCCCTGGGTACCCCTGGAACTATAGCGGGGTGACTGTTACCCCAATGTTTCTATATATCTGTAACCTTGTTATGGGCTAAGGGGGCCCAGCCTGAAGGCCAGTTAGGGGGGGATTTGGGGTGAGTGCTTATTTGTGCCCTGGGTACCCCTGGAACTATAGCGGGGTGACTGTTACCCCAATGTTTCTATATATCTGTAACCTTGTTATGGGCTAAGGGGGCCCAGCCTGAAGGCCAGTTAGGGGGGGATTTGGGGTGAGTGCTTATTTGTGCCCTGGGTACCCCTGGAGCTATAGCAGGGTGACTGTTACCCCAATGTTTCTATATATCTGTAACCTTGTTATGGGCTAAGGGGGCCCAGCCTGAAGGCCAGTTAGGGGGGGATTTGGGGTGAGTGCTTATTTGTGCCCTGGGTACCCCTGGAACTATAGCAGGGTGACTGTTACCCCAATGTTTCTATATATCTGTAACCTTGTTATGGGCTAAGGGGGCCCAGCCTGAAGGCCAGTTAGGGGGGGATTTGGGGTGAGTGCTTATTTGTGCCCTGGGTACCCCTGGAACTATAGCGGGGTGACTGTTACCCCAATGTTTCTATATATCTGTAACCTTGTTATGGGCTAAGGGGGCCCAGCCTGAAGGCCAGTTAGGGGGGGATTTGGGGTGAGTGCTTATTTGTGCCCTGGGTACCCCTGGAGCTATAGCAGGGTGACTGTTACCCCAATGTTTCTATATATCTGTAACCTTGTTATGGGCTAAGGGGGCCCAGCCTGAAGGCCAGTTAGGGGGGGATTTGGGGTGAGTGCTTATTTGTGCCCTGGGTACCCCTGGAACTATAGCAGGGTGACTGTTACCCCAATGTTTCTATATATCTGTAACCTTGTTATGGGCTAAGGGGGCCCAGCCTGAAGGCCAGTTAGGGGGGGATTTGGGGTGAGTGCTTATTTGTGCCCTGGGTACCCCTGGAGCTATAGCAGGGTGACTGTTACCCCAATGTTTCTATATATCTGTAACCTTGTTATGGGCTAAGGGGGCCCAGCCTGAAGGCCAGTTAGGGGGGGATTTGGGGTGAGTGCTTATTTGTGCCCTGGGTACCCCTGGAACTATAGCAGGGTGACTGTTACCCCAATGTTTCTATATATCTGTAACCTTGTTATGGGCTAAGGGGGCCCAGCCTGAAGGCCAGTTAGGGGGGGATTTGGGGTGAGTGCTTATTTGTGCCCTGGGTACCCCTGGAACTATAGTCAGTGGATGCCTATTGGGCAGGATTGTACGGCAGAAACGTGGGCTGCCCAATATGTTCCCCAGACGCTACAGACTTGGGGGTCAGGCTGCTCTGATTGGCAGTTCCAGTGCTGTCTCTCCGGCTGATGGAGAATGGCCGGGATAAGTGAAACATTTGCCAATAGTTACCTTCCCTGGCCATCTGCCCAAGGGCCCCTCCCTCCAACGCTGAGATTTCTAATTAGATGGAGGGGAGCCAGGGAGGGGCGGGACTTCGGTGTTGGGGTGTTTAGTTGTTTTGCCTCACGTTGCCGGGGGAGATGGGCAGGAAAAGAACATCTCGGTAAGTATAAAGAATCATTTTGTATTTTGTAGAAAAACCTGGGTGCCGAGGGGCACATAGAGGCCCCTGAGAGCAGCGGGTGGGGAGGGGCCAGGGCCGTAGCCCCCCACTCACACCCTATGTATTCCTGCAGCGCGTTGGCCCCCGAGTCCCTTCTCTCCGTCCCTACTACTGAGATGTGCCATAGGTGGTTACAAGATCAACAGCCTGTATTTATCTCTGCTGCGGGGAAACAGCCAATAGCAGTAAACCTGGAGGCGTGTCATATTTTAAAGGGGAACTATAACCAAATCTCTGGCATCTTGCTGTTATCTGACATAGGGAGACGATTGGGTTATTTGGGGCACATGATGCAGCACTGGAATCATCAGGAGGAGGAACAGACGTCTGTTTAGTTGTAAGTTTAAAGCTTCCGGCTCCGGCTCCGGCTGTACAAACTCAGAACACAGAGCCAGACTCACATAAATCAGCTGGGATTCCGATTGGGGGATTCCTTTGCATTTTAACTGGGCTGCTGGCCCTGAAGAGATTGGGCAGGTTTTACTGTGCAGAACGGGTGCTGCTGGACTACAGCTCTCTGTATCTGGATAGAATAATGGGGTACGCTCATTGGGGTGCGTCACTATGGGGGGGGGATACACAATGAGCCTTAGTGTAGGACAGTGTCACTTTAAATAATAGAGTGGGAGGGGCTAGAGAGGTAAAACAATTTCAATCCTTTCCCTTCTCCCCTGTTAGTGTGTTATAGAATGGCCTATTCTGAGCAACTTTTCATTTGGTCTTTTTTTTTTTTAAGTTTGAAAACTATTTGCCTCCTTCTGACTCTTTGCAGCTTTCAAATGGGGGTCAGTGACCCCGGCAGCCAAACCCTATTGCTCCGTGAGGCTCCAGTTTTACTTTACTTTTTACAATTTGTTTTTCTATTCAGGCCCTTTCCTATGCGTATACCAACCTCTCATTCAAACCGCTCTCTGGTTGCTAAGGTAATTTGGACCCTAGCAACTAGCTGCTGAAACGCCCAAAATAGATCGCTTCTGAACAAAAAGTGAAATCACTAAAAAACCACCAATAATTAAAAATAAAGACCAACTGCAAACTGTCTCAGAATATCCTTCTCTACATCATACTAAGAGTTAACTCAAAGCTGATTAACCCTTTATAGGTTCTTGTGGATTCAAAACAAATGTGATCACCTCGGTTTCCCCCTGTGGTTCCCAATGCAGCCGGGCGGGGGGTGGTGCCCTATGGCCATAGTGTATTAGGGCCCCTATCAGCTGGTCCCAAGGTTCCAGATAAGGTAGTGATGTACAGTCATGGCCCAAATTGTTGGCACCCCAGAATTTGGTTGCACCCCCTTTGGAAAAAATAACTGAAATCAGTGGCTTCCTGTAACCAATCAATAAGCTTCTTACACCTCTCAGCGGGGATTTCGGACCCCTCTTCCTTTGCAAACTGCGCCAGGTCTCTCTGATTGGAAGGGCCTTTTCCCAACAGCAGTTGTAAGATCTCTCCACAGATGTTCAATGGGATTTAGATCTGGACTCGTTGCCGGCCACTTCAGAACTCTCCGGCGCTTTGTTGCCATCCATTTCTGGTGCTTTTTGCCGTATGTTTGGGGTCAGTGTCCTGCTGGAAGAGCCAAGATCTCGGACGCAAACCCCGCTTTCTGACTCCGGGCTGTACAGTGCCACCCAGAATCCTTTGGTAATCCCCAGATTTCATTCACCCAGTGCCAGAGGCAGCAAAACAACCCAAAATATCATTGAACCTCCACCATATCTCACTGTAGGTTCTGTGTTCTTTTCTGTGTAGGCCTCATTCAGTTTTCGGTAAACAGTAGAAAGATGCACTTTGCCAAAAAGCTCTATCTTGGTCTCATCTGCCCACAAGGCGTTTCCCAGAAGGCTTGTGGCTTACTCAAGTACATTTTGGCAAACTGTAGCCTTGCTTCTTTATGCCTCTGTGGCACAGTGGGGCCTCCTGGCTCTCCTGCCATAGCGTTTCATTTAAATGCCGACGGATAGTTGGCTCTGACACTCCCTGCGCCTGCAGGACGGCTTGAATTTCTTTGGAACTTGTTTGGGGCTTATTATCCACCGGACTATCCTGCGGTGCAACCTTTCATCAATCTTTCTATTCCGCCCGCGCCCAGGAAGATTAGTTACAGTTCCATGGGTTCCAAACTACTTGATAATGTTGCGCACTGGGGGCAAATCTAGATCTGGAGAGGGACTTGGAACCTTGAGATTGGTGATATTTTTCCTCAATTTTGGTTCTCAAGTCCTCAGACAGTTCTGTTCTGCTCTTTCTGTTGCCCATGCTTAGTGTGGCACACACAGGCACACACACAGGCACACAGACACACACAGGCACACACAGACACACACACAGACACACACAGGCACACACAGACACACACACAGACACACACACAGACACACACACACACACACAGACACACACAGGCACACACAGACACACACACACACAGGCACACACAGACACACACAGGCACACACAGGCACACAGACACACACAGGCACACACAGACACACAGACACACACAGGCACACACAGACACACACACAGACACACACAGGCACACACAGACACACACACAGACACACACACACACACACACACACAGACACACACAGGCACACACAGACACACACACAGGCACACACACAGACAGACACACACAGGCACACACACACACACACACAGGCACACACAGACACACACACACAGGCACACACAGACACACACACACACACAGACACACACAGGCACACACAGACACACACACAGGCACACACAGACACAGGCACACACAGACACACACACACTCACACAGGCACACACACACAGACACACACACAGGCACAGACACACACACAGACACACACACAGGCACACACACAGACACACACACACTCACACAGACACACACAGGCACACACAGACACACACACAGGCACACACAGACACAGGCACACACAGACACACACACACTCACACAGGCACACACACACAGACACACACACAGGCACAGACACACACACAGACACACACACAGGCACACACACACAGACACACACAGACACACACACAGACACACACAGGCACACACACAGACACACACAGACACACACAGACACACACACAGACACACACACAGACACACACAGACACACACAGACACACACACAGACACACACAGACACACACAGACACACACACAGACACACACAGACACACACACAGGCACACACAGGCACACACACAGACACACACAGACACACACAGACACACACACAGACACACACACACAGACACACACACAGACACACACAGACACACACACAGACACACACACAGACACACACACAGACACACACACAGACACACACAGACACACACACAGGCACACACAGACACACACACAGGCACACACAGACACATTGCCGAAATCGCCTGCACAGCGTGTGCCATCCCAACGGTGACTTACATGTTCGCGGGTGGGATGGTAGTTCGGGGAGATTAGTCGCCCGTGACAAGGGAGATTTGTGTGTGTAATCTCCCCGTGTGCCAGAGCCCTAAAGGAGCATCACATGTTTGAAACAATCTTATTTATCCACAATTTTGAAAAGGTGCCAAAAATTTTGTCCGGCCCATTTCGGCGTTTTGTGTGACATTATGTCCAGTTTGCTTTTTTTCCCTCCCTTGTTTTTGTTCTGTTCCAATACACACAAAGGGAATAAACACGTGTGTAGCAAAACATGTTACTGCAATACTTTTCTGTGATACATACTTGATTTTCTGGAAAAATTTCTGCGGTGCCAACAATTTGGGCCGTGACTGTATAAGGGACCAGGTGGGAGTACAAGTACAGTAAGTAGGTGCATCGAAAGTCTCCCCTATATAAGTAAAGACGTGTTACATCGGGGGGACTTGCTCAGTCTCCTCCCCTTTGGCCGAGGGTTTCTGGAAATTCAATCCATTTTGTCCTCGGCTGCATTTTCCCAACTGTCCAACCTGCCACAGGAATCCGTGGCCAATCATTTACAGAAGTCAATAAGCCCCAGTATCAGCCCCTGTACCACCAGTTGTTGCCATAAATCTACCCCCAACCCTATAACGCTGCTTTGGTTGCCACCAGGTGGTCCAGCTCTGAGACCCTCTGACCTATTATAATGGCAGTTATTTACTATATTAAAGGGGATACAAACCCAGCCATGACGCTGTCCCACTGCGCCCCCTAGTTTTGCTATAGAAGCTGCCAGAAACATAATGATAAAATGATTATAAAGTTTGGTTGAGGGGTGCAGCAGGGTTTCCTTCCCCTTTAAATCCACTATTGTTTGGATCTTGCCTCACCTTTTCCTCCACTTCACTTTCCTTATCTGTAGATACCCCCCCCCGCACAGGTCGACAAGTGCCCCCCTTCCCAAGTGCCCCCCTAGAGCCAGTGCCCACTCCCCGTACCTAGGGTTGCCACGTGGCCAGCTGGGCCGGTATTACAAGTATAATGCATATATATTATGTTCTACCCCCGGCTCTCCCCCAATTTGCCCCACGTCCGGCTGTGGCAGTTCCTGTGCTGTGAGACTTGGCATGGGCAGACATGGCGGCCCCCACTGTGCTGTGTTTAAAGGCAAAGTACAAGGGAAGGTGCCAGGTTGTGGGTAAGCGCTTCATACGGTTGGGAACTGGAGAAAGGGGGAGGGTCTCTTTGTCCTTTGTCTTAGCAACTTTTCAATTGGTCTTTATTTTTTATTCTGTATAGTTTTGAATTATTTGCCTTCTTCTTCAGGCTCTTCCCAGCTTCCAAACAGGGGGTCACTGACCCCGGCAGCCAAAAACTATTGCTTAATGAGGCTCCAGTTTTACTGTTATTGTCCCTCTGTATTCCTTTTCTTTCTATTCAGCCCCCCCCCTCTCCTATTCATATTCCAGTCTCTCTTTCAAACCACTCCCTGGTTGCTAGGGTAATATAGACCGTAGAAACCAGACAGCTGCTGAAAGTTCAAACCAAAGGGCAGCTGCACAAAAAGCTGAATTATTCAAAAACTACAAATAATACAAAAAAAAAATGAAGACCAATTGCAAATTGTCTCAGAACATCACTCTCTGCACATAAAGCTGCCGGAATATTGTCGCAAGTTAATCGGAAGCGTTGCAGAGAATTCTCTTTTTTTTTTTCCTCCAAAACCATGGCAACGGAGCTGGGTTGGAGCAGCAGGACCCCCCCATTGTGACACGCAGGGTTCACCCAGGTACAAAAGTAACAAATGCCGTTTTCCCGCAGGTAGGAGAAAGGTCGCTGGGGGCAGGTTTAACTGGATTTCTCTGCACATAACATTGAACTTGAAGTCAGACCAGTGAGAAACCTGACTCTGTAGATACAAACACTCCCCCCGCCGCCGGGTTGGGCTCTTCCTGATCTCGGAGACACCCGGGGCACAGGGAGGGGGGCGGATTGGCACCGGGCAGCAGCGCAACATGGCGAAGGGCAGGTAAGTGATCCTACTGGGAGGGGGGGTGTGTTGGGGCTGTGGGTGGGACCAGAGACCCCGCAATGTGGGATTTACTCCCAATAGAACAGAATGAGTAAGGTGCCTTGTTATACACACAGCATACTGCTGGCATTATACTCGCTGCGGGGATAGCGTATATGGCATTATACTCGCCGGGGGGATAGCGTATATGGCATTATACTCGCCGGGGGGATAGCGTATATGGCATTATACTCGCTGCGGGGATAGCGTATATGGCATTATACTCGCCGGGGGGATAGCGTATATGGCATTATACTCGCCGGGGGGATAGCGTATATGGCATTATACTCGCTGCGGGGATAGCGTATATGGCATTATACTCACTGCAGGGATAGCGTATATGGCATTATACTCGCCGGGGGGATATCGTATATGGCATTATACTCACTGCGGGGATAGCGTATATGGCATTATACTCGCCGCGGGGATAGCGTATATGGCATTATACTCGCCGCGGGGATAGCGTATATGGCATTATACTCGCCGCGGGGATAGCGTATATGGCATTATACTCGCCGGGGGGATAGCGTATATGGCATTATACTCGCCGGGGGGATAGCGTATATGGCATTATACTCGCCGGGGGATAGCGTATATGGCATTATACTCGCCGGGGGGATAGCGTATATGGCATTATACTCGCCGGGGGGATAGCGTATATGGCATTATACTCGCCGCGGGGATAGCGTATATGGCATTATACTCGCTGCGGGGATAGCGTATATGGCATTATACTCGCTGCGGGGATAGCGTATATGGCATTATACTCGCCGCGGGGATAGCGTATATGGCATTATACTCGCCGGGGGATAGCGTATATGGCATTATACTCGGTGCGGGGATAGCGTATATGGCATTATACTCGCCGGGGGGATAGCGTATATGGCATTATACTCGCCGGGGGGATAGCGTATATGGCATTATACTCGCTGCGGGGATAGCGTATATGGCATTATACTCGCCGGGGGGATAGCGTATATGGCATTATACTCGCCGGGGGGATAGCGTATATGGCATTATACTCGCTGCGGGGATAGCGTATATGGCATTATACTCACTGCAGGGATAGCGTATATGGCATTATACTCGCCGCGGGGATAGCGTATATGGCATTATACTCACTGCAGGGATAGCGTATATGGCATTATACTCGCCGCGGGGATAGCGTATATGGCATTATACTCACTGCAGGGATAGCGTATATGGCACCGGTTATACAGATACTGGATCACATGCACCACAGGGTTCTGATTGCTCTCACTGTCAGTTACAGATTAATTATTACCCGGGGGGGGGGGGGGGTGTTTGCCTGAGAGCAGCAACGCATAGCAACCAATCAGTGAGCTCCGATAGTTAATAGTATATATCATTATAGGTCTGCAGTGCAGTAGGAATGGGCCCAAGCCCGGACTGGCAGGCTGTGGGTTCTGGCAAATGCCAGGGGGGCTGTAAGGTGCCATAGGCACTCAATATTTATTGGGCTGGGGGGGCTGTTTGTGCCTCTGGGTACTGGGAATGCCAGGGGGGCTGTAAGGTGCCACAGACACTCACTATTTATTGGGCTGGGGGGCTGTTTGTGCCTCTGGGTACTGGGAATGCCAGGGGGGCTGTAAGGTGCCACAGACAGTCACTATTTATTGGGCTGGGGGGGCTGTTTGTGCCTCTGGGTACTGGGAATGCCAGGGGGGCTGTAAGGTGCCACAGACACTCACTATTTATTGGGCTGGGGGGGGGCTGTTTGTGCCTCTGGGTACTGGGAATGCCAGGGGGGCTGTAAGGTGCCACAGACACTCACTATTTATTGGGCTGGGGGGGCTGTTTGTGCCTCTGGGTACTGGGAATGCCAGGGGGGCTGTAAGGTGCCACAGACACTCACTATTTATTGGGCTGGGAGGGGGCTGTTTGTGCCTCTGGGTACTGGGAATGCCAGGGGGGCTGTAAGGTGCCACAGACAGTCACTATTTATTGGGCTGGGGGGGCTGTTTGTGCCTCTGGGTACTGGGAATGCCAGGGGGGCTGTAAGGTGCCACAGACACTCACTATTTATTGGGCTGGGGGGGCTGTTTGTGCCTCTGGGTACTGGGAATGCCGGGGGGGCTGTATTGAATCCCAGTCCAGCTCAGCACACAGAGACCATTCACCTCTCTCCTCCTGTTTCACCTTCCTCTCTTTCTGTTTGAATGTATCTTTACTTGTGGTTCTCACATAGTAGTTTCATAGGGTTGAATAAAAGAGTCCATCAAGTTCAACCCTTCTTTTATCCTTTTGTTTCTGCCCCTGTTCCCCCCATTGCCCCTTTTTTTATTAACATTTTGGAATCGAACAAAAGATATGTAAATTGCACTCCCATCGATTTTTCCATTCACTTATTTCAAAGGTTAACTTATCCTTTAAAAAATCCAAGTTTTTCCCCCCGTATCCCTTTTCTTTTCTGCACCCCAATATCCTCTCTGTTTGTCTCTGTATTTCCCAGCAGCCTTCAGTGGTGCTCAGTGTGCACTCTCTGTGTGTTTGAGTAAGAAAATAGCAACGAGGAGGCGACTTTCTGTAACCGTCGGCTTATCTTGGCCGCCCAAAGGGCAACTTGCAGGCCCCGCCCACAGCTTCCAACAATAGGTGTGTGCCACCTGCTGTAATAGCCTCTGTGCCAGGGTTTTAGTGGTTTAGATGAGACTTGTTTATAGTATTGTGGGGAACATAGACAGGTATCTCTTACAGCCTGGCGCCTCATACGTCTCTTTAAAGGGGAAGTTTACCTTTGTATTTACTGTTTTTATGCTTTGGAGCAACTTTGCATCTTAAAAGAAGACCACCCTACCCAATAAAATCTCAGCACAGATAAAGGTATAAGCCCCTACAGTCTATAAGTCGTCCAATAGTCAAACAAAGTTATGGGGGCTTTCCCCTTCCTCACGTGTGGGCAGAGCCTTCAGGCTTACTGGAGCTAGGTGTGTTTCTATTGGTGAGTCAGTCCAGTAATCACTCTTCCTATTGGGCCTACAGGCAAGTGAGTGGGCCGGGCTCATCGGCCGAGTATAAGCACCTTGTGGACACCGATGAGGAAGAGGAAGATGAGACAATCTGGAGGAAGGAAACAGAAAGGCCGTGCTCCTTCCCTCCCCATAAGACATTGGCCATAATTTGCTTCATGGTGGTGGTCCTGTGCTTCCTTGTGGCCGGTTTGGCCTATCTGTCTGGAAACTCGGCGTGCACTCTGGCCGATGTGGAAATATCATGTGGGAAAGTGCGCGGGAAGCACTGCGGCAAAGTGTACAACTTTAAGGGGATTCCCTACGCCAGTCCCCCTACTGGCAGTTTGCGTTGGAGGCCGCCCAAGGAACCCACCTGCTGGAATAACACTCTGGACGCCATTGAGTTCAAGTCAATGTGCGCCCAAGTGCGGCCCTTGAGCAAAGACGGCAAAGCAATGGGCTCGGAAGACTGTTTGTACGTGAATGTCTGGACGACGTCAATTGACCATGATTCCAAGCTGCCAGTGATGGTCTGGATCCACGGGGGTTACCTGCATATGCTGAGTGGGTCAGAACCAGGGTACGGCCCAACCTCAGATTTAGCAGAACACGGGCCGGCCGTTCATGTCAGCTTCAACTATCGACTGAATGCCTTTGGGTTTATGGCTTTGCATCTGCTGAGAGAGGGATCTCCCACCAACACCTCTGGTGAGACAATGCAAAGTAACAAAAATATGGGGGTTCCTCAACTGCTCTTCCCTCCACTGTGTTTCCATCTACTTTCTCTCCAAAACCCTTTCCCGGGTCTATCCTTGATTCTTGGGTTCTTCCAGCCTGTATTCTCTATGCTACTAGCCTCCATTCAACAGAGATGTAACCCCACGGAGATAACCAACAACATGTGCATGGGCTTGAGGGAGATTATGGAGAAGGGTTAAGAAACTGATAGGGACTGGGGTATGGGCATTAAGGTGGCAATTATAAAGCCAGTCTGAGATACAGAAGGGTGGGAGTCTGATAGAACATTGAAAGAATTGAAGAACTGCAGGTCTAGAGAAGTCTAGGCACACAAGTATCTATCTATCTTTAAGGGCCCCACCAATCCACAGATTGCCAGTCGGGGCCTGAGCTCAACAACTGATGTGCCATAGAGACACCTCACACGTGTTCATGAGTCCTCTACAATTATGTCATTTCTGAAGGTCATACTCATCAGTCCACTTGTGTATGGGGCCGCTATAAAAAGAGGTTCAGCCAATCAATCAAGTCAATGGTGGAGCTCGTGCACCCAAAATAATATTTCCATTCAAGCACCTATGGCGTCATTAGCAAAATCAGAGTTGGCTCGGTGCATTCTGGCCATATACAGCCTGTAGGTCAATCAAGTAATGGGGCTTCTTCCTTGTAGGCAATTATGGATTCATGGACCAAGTGGCTGCTTTGCGCTGGGTGAAGAAAAACATCATGAAGTTTGGCGGTGACCCTGACAAGGTGACAATCTATGGCCAAAGCTCAGGTAATGACGGATACTTGCAAAGAGAGCAAGACCTTGTCTGGATTTAGTACCTCGCAGGTCAGGAACTGAATATCCCACGGGGGCCTATTCTCCTTGCTTGGGTGACAAATACAATTATTGTATAGCAACCGATAGCAGTCACAAATTATATTGCCCCCAATCCCTACACCGACAGTACTGCATTATGAGTGGCCTTGCCCTTAGGAGCTACTATCTCCAACGTAGGAAGAAATCTCAATGTATTCAGGGGGAATATGAGGCCCTATTTTTGGGTGCTGCCCCACAGATTAAGAAGCTGTACATTATGTGCCGTATTATATAAATACTTCACTTACCTTATACTTTACTTTGAAGGAGGCACCTCTGTTTGGGCGATGATGGTGTCACCTCTAGCCAAAGGTCTCTTCCATCGTGCCATTGATATAAGTGGCTCAGCAGTGTTCACAGCTTCCATGGATGATGCTGAGAAGGACAACCTCGCCTTCCTGGACCAGACAGGCTGCAATGACGCTGAGTGCCTGCGCAAGCTGAGCATGGACAAAATCCTTCAGGTATAAAGTTCCTCCAGGACTTTACCATACATGACCGGCGCCTCATGGGCAACACCTTTGGTGTTGCTCCCAGTGTCCAAAAAGAAGGTGTTCATTCATGGCTTGTTGGCCAAAGAGAGCCTACTGCAGGCTGGCAGTCAACATGGGGCTACTAAATGGCCAGTCACAGCCCTTGTTTGGCAACTCCTTGGAACGTGTTTCACCCTAGTGCCTTACAGGTAAAAAAGGTCGGGGACCCCTGCATTAAAGGAACAGTAAAGCTTTCTTTGTCCATGGAAATGGTTGTGATTCTTGATATTTTGCTCCCTTTCCCTGTTCTCTTCATCCTGCCTGTGGGTTGAACCCCACCTCCTTTTTCATTAAGAGGGATCTCATTAAGTTACATTAATGAGCGGCCATGTTTACGTAAAGGGCAACTGCAAAAGTAATGGATTTGTAGGGCTTGTCTATAAGCTAGAATATTCATGTTCCATTGCTGATAGTTCCACCGATCCTACAGAAACATGGAAAAGGAGGCAGGGTTCAGGCGTGTGTTTTTCCATATATATTACGTGTTCAGACCTGACCGTCTGACCTGTGCAAATACACGTTGTACCGATACATCTCATTTTAATGCACAGAATGGAAACTAGAACTTTCTTGTATATAAACGTTACTTTATTGTGTATATTTACTTCATGCTTTCTCTCATTTGTTCCATCAGTCCATTCCTTGGCAGGGGTACCCTGACTGGGCAGCCGAGGACCTTTGTGAACTTCCGCAGAAAGGCAAACTAATTGGGCCAGTGGCTATAGTGGACGGGTACGTGGTGCCGGCTCCGCCCCTTGAAGTATGGAAGAACAAGCTAGAAGGCTACAGTGACGTGCCGTTTGTGATCGGTACCACCTTACAAGAAACAGATTTTGCGTAAGTAAAGGTCTTTTTTGAGCCAGTCTTTTTCTCACAAAGACCCCAAGTTTGGCAAATAAAGATGTTGTCAAGGTAAATTAGGGGAGTAGCTAAGAACGTCCTTGTGTTCGCCACACACAAGATTGAGGATTCCTTGTGAGAGACTTGGGCTGATGGAAAGTTCTTTGGATACAGTAGAGGCAGGAGATATTAGCTGGAAGCATCTCAAAAGATGACGTTTGTCAAAGGCAAGTCATTGTGCCCCAGTCTAGGGCAGCTAGTGTTCCACATAACCACCCAATAAGTATTGGGCAGTCTCATCCCACAACTTCAGTCTGGGCAGGCCGGTTAGGTTGCTGTTCTCTTGATAGGTCCTCCGGGTCTCATTTGGGATAAAATTGTCCACCAGAATGTTTTTACTGCTCAGCTGTACATGTTGTGATGCTTATATCATGATTATTTTTCTATGCAGCCCACCATATGCCAATCTTTCACAATGGTCAGAAGAGGACTACCAGTGGTTTGTGAAAGGTAAGTCTTCATTGGGGTTTGAGTCAGATAACAATAGGTCCGACTGAAGAGCCTCTGAGGCGTTGCCAACTGGCTGCACAGACCATGAATGTGTTCTTCATCAAAAAGCTGGCCAAAAAGTCGACCGTTCAACTGCATTTGACAAACGTTTCCATAAAACACGTTCACTGACCGTTGTGTTGCTTGTTATGTACAGTTCATCTGGACACCTTTGGGGGAAGCCTGACCAAAGATGCGCTCTCCTTGTATCCTACTTCAGAGTACTGTACCCAACCCCACCGCTGCATAGAAAAGGCTTTCACAACCATGGTCTCGGATGTACGAGAAACGTGTCCTAAAAACGAGGTGGCGGAGCAGGCTGCAGGTACAATATAGTCTTATGAACAAACCCACAAAAGAACAATGAGCTGCCAGTCTATAGTCGCTCAGTAAGCTATGGAACCTTGTTGCCTTCAACTTCAACATCTGCCGATCCAATTCATTCATTGCAAGTATCCATTGTAATAACTGTGTGTAGCTTAGGTTCTTGGAATCCTTCCAGTTGACATCTTGGTTTCCAAGAAAATTGAATTTTCCGATTCTAAAATCCAACTGGGGTTGGGGCCCAAGGAGAAGGTATTATGATCCCCAAACTGCTTGAGAGCTCCATAGACTTCTTTGTGTGTCACCATACCTCTGATATATGTCCCACTGCATGGGAAAAGTTGCACGGCACTGGTGTTTCTCAAGAAATTTTCCAACACCTAGGGGCCCATTTATCGAAGTACGATTGCTTCAGAATACAAAAAAATCGTATTTTTCGTACTGGGTGTATGTTTTGCGACTTTTTCGTTAATTTGCGCAACTTTTTTGTACTTTGCAACAAAAGGAGCGGCAATTTGTGCAACAAAATTGTATGTCGTGCCGAGTACAAAAGTTTTGTTATTCATTCAAGCTTCTGCATCGTGACTTTCCTTGGGCCGGGTTGGAGCTGCAGAGTGCCATTGAGCCCTATGGGTGACTTTCCTTGGGCCGGGTTGGAGCTGCAGAGTGCCATTGAGCCCTATGGGAGACTTTCCTTGGGCCAGGTTGGAGCTGCAGAGTGCCATTGAGCCCTACGGGAGACTTTCCTTGGGCCGGGTTGGAGCTGCAGAGTGCCATTGAGCCCTATGGGAGACTTTCCTTGGGCCGGGTTGGAGCTGCAGAGTGCCATTGAGCCCTATGGGAGACTTTCCTTGGGCCGGGGTGGAGCTGCAGAGTGCCATTGAGCCCTATGGGAGACTTTCCTTGGGCCAGGTTGGAGCTGCAGAGTGCCATTGAGCCCTATGGGAGACTTTCCTTGGGCCGGGTTGGAGCTGCAGAGTGCCATTGAGCCCTATGGGAGACTTTCCTTGGGCCGGGTTGGAGCTGCAGAGTGCCATTGAGCCCTATGGGAGACTTTCCTTGGGCCAGGTTGGAGCTGCAGAGTGCCATTGAGCCCTATGGGAGACTTTCCTTGGGCCGGGTTGGAGCTGCAGAGTGCCATTGAGCCCTATGGGAGACTTTCCTTGGGCCAGGTTGGAGCTGCAGAGTGCCATTGAGTCCTATGGCTTCCAAAATCATGCACTGAAGGTCCAAAGTCAGAAAGGTTTTACCACCGTTTACGATCGTTCGGATATGAAAATTGTGACTTTCGGATTGCCAATACGATTTTTTCGTAAGCATTTTTGAGATTATCGTATCTAATCCGAATTTTACCCATTTCGGGATTCGAACTCGTACTTTGATGAATCAGCCCCTTAGTGTTCAAGTCTCATTTTATGATTCCTCCCATTATTTCAGATCTTTCCCCTCATCCACAAAAAAGGTTACGGATATATTAAACCATTTGATAACGTGAGTTGGGCGGAGTTCCCAAACACACTGATTATCCACGTGAATCTTGGCTTCTGATATTGAATAGATTTTCAAAAAGGGGCGGAGTCCTGTAGGAGATGAGTGAAATAGAACATCCATTGTTCAGTCCAAATCTGGATTTGTTCTAGGTCTTTCAATAGTAAGCATAAATGGGCCAACGTGCCAACGACGGCTCTATTTATTTGCAGGTTCCCTCACTAGTCCGGTTTATCGGTATGTTGTCACCTACATCCCATCGGGCCCGGCACAGCCCAGCGACCTCCTGCCTTATCCCAGTCGCTTTGCCTTTCATATGCTGGACACATTAGGGTTTTTTGGAACTCTAGACTTGGCATTAGGGACGACGACAGCGGACGACCGCACGTTCCAGAGGCTGATGAGGAAATACTTCCTCCATTTCGCAGCAGAAGGTAAGTGTCAAACCAGTTAAACTGGTAGCGAGACCACCATATTCCCTTAATTTACTTTTTTTTTTTTGATAGGAAAAATGCCAGACGATTGGCCCCAGTATCCCAACAAAACAGCATTACTATCTACAACCCTCAGTGCCGAAAGTGACTATCGTTCCAAGCAGTGCTCCCTATGGCAGAACAATGGTATGTTCCAATACGCCTGGACCAACTAGGACAGAACAGTAACCGTCTAAATTCATCAAATACTCGTCTTTGGGTGCATTTGCTTCTTCTTTCTTGGACTTTTATTGCCCCTTGTGATGTTTTTTTTAAATACAAAGGCCAGGAACCATAACTGTAATGGAGAAAAAACATTAACCTCTGGCCTTGATTTATTTTTTTTACCAAAGCTATTAGAATTCCAAAGATACATTACACTTGCTGAGGTTTTTACAACCTAATCTCGAATTAAAAAAAACCAAGCTGGAAATTGTGCTTCGGAAATCAGTTGGGAAGGTGTTCAACGTGGAACTGGTAAAGAGAGTGCGGGTTCTCGATCAAGAACTTTGTTTTCCATGTTTTGTTCTGTGAAAAAGATGTATAGTAGTGGTTTATAACTGTGATAGTTCCCCTTTAGACAGTCAATGTCCATGATATATCGGCTTATATCCTCCTGTGCACGGCCAGCTTAATACTGAATTACAAGAGCCTTGCAATGTACAGGTATGGGACCTGTTATCCAGAATGCTCAGGACCTGGGGTTTTCCAGATAAGGGATCTTTCCGTAATTTGGATCTCCATAAAATAAGTCTGCTAAAAAATCTTTTAAATATTGAATAAACCCAATAGGGCTGTTCTGCCCCCAATAAGGGGTAATTATATCTTAGTTGGGATCAAGTACAGGTACTGTTTTATTATTACAGAGAAAAGGGAATCATTTAACCATTAAATAAACCCAATAGGGCTGTTCTGCCCCCAATAAGGGGTAATTATATCTTAGTTGGGATCAAGTACAGGTACTGTTTTATTATTACAGAGAAAAGGGAATCATTTAACCATTAAATAAACCCAATAGGGCTGTTCTGCCCCAATAAGGGGTAATTATATCTTAGTTGGGATCAAGTACAGGTACTGTTTTATTATTACAGAGAAAAAGGAAATCGTCTTTAAAAATGAGAATTATTTGCTTATAATGGAGTCTATGGGAGATAGCCTTTCTGTAATTCTGGATAACAGGTTTCTGGATAAGGAAACCCATCCCTGTACTAAGAGATTCAAAATTCCAATACCCCAAGGGAGGAGCATTGAACCACCAAAGAGAGCCAGGGCAGGTCTCGCCCAGCAATTAAGAATTAATTATTATAATGATTTGCTCAATAAAAGTTTGTTTTTTGGTTTTTTTTAATTCTCTTCGTCTCAGTCACTGCATTGTTAATGAATCCAATATCTCCTCGTTTTACATAATAAGATTATTTCCAATTAATACGTGGTAAAACCAAGGCGTGACCAGGAGTGCGTATATAGGGACCCACCTACAACACTATCGTCTATGTGAGAATCAATGACGGAATATGTTATTCCTATATCTGCCTTCCAATCACAATCACCCTGCAAAGCCAAGCCAGGATATACCCCGGGGCCTCTGGCCAATAGGGTCTCAGTGCCGTGGGTTCCTTGTTCCATGTCTTTTGGGAACGCCCAGTAATAAAGGGATTTTGGGGGCCACATATCCATCTATATCTATTGAATAAGAAACAACGGCTGCACGGTGTACGGTTGTTATATTAGAATTTTTATTTTGTGTCATGAAAAATGGGCATCGAAATAGGTTAAAGGATCAGTAATGCTTGTTTGGAAGGCAAGTCACTCCTATAAATAAACATTAAAATAAGTGTATATATGTGTACTCTGCAGTAGTTTAACCCCTTGGAGGTGCCACAATGTTTGCAATTATAGGTGCCAACCAGTTCCCCCCCCCACAGTGACAATCTATATCCGACTCTAGAATATGTTCCAGAAACATAAGCCAGCCAATCATTTCACTGCCTCCTCCCACTACACTAAGGTCCAGCTTGCCTCGACTATGAACCAGGAAGTACAGCAGGGAGGCAGGGGTTGAACCAGGAAATACAGCAGGAAGGTAGGGACTGAACCAGGAAGTACAGCAGGGAGGCAGGGATTGGAACCAGGAAGTACAGCAGGGAGTCAGGTACTGAACCAGGAAGTTACAGCAGGGATTGAACCAGGAAGTGCAGCAGGGAGTCAGGTACTGAACCAGGAAGTACAGCAGGAAGTTACAGCAGGGATTGGAACCAGGAAGTACAGCAGGGACTGAACTAAGAAGTACAGCAGGGAGTCAGGAATTGAACCAGGAAGTACAGCAGGGAGTCAGGAATTGAACCAGGAAGTACAATAGAGAGGCAGGGATTGAACCAGGAAGTACAATAGGGAGGCAGGACTGAACCAAGAAGTACAGCAGGGAGGCAGCCACTGAATACAGGCAAGTATCCTTTACCCACAGAGGTTTATGAGTTATAGGCTATTTCAAGTAAGCACAACAGGGAAAACAAACAATACTGTCCCTTTAAAGCTAAAAAAAAAAGTTAAATATCAGTAAAACGAGGAGACGCTGTCTAGAAATTGACATTTTCGACACCTGCAAAAAATAAAACCTTTCGAAAGATCAGTTTGGCCTTTGCTGAGAGGTAGAGGGACACAACTCATGCACATTTGTATAGGACACTACTCCATGCATAACCATTAGAAGGATCTGAGAATCCATGAAGCCCTATGGGGCATATGTGGCCCTTGCAGAGGCTGTTAAGGCCATATAATGTGCCATAGAGAGATACTTGTGGTTCAGAGCAATGTGTTTGCCAGCCTGGCCCCTGGGGGGTTGTCTGCCAATGCCAGGAATAAAAATAAATACTCATGCAACCCTTATTTATAAATCTCCCCGCCCAACCCAGTGACTGCAAAGCTTCTGGGTAACAAGATAAAATAAAAATTCGTCCCACAGTAATTCCGCAGCGAATCAGAATACAGGGCATGTTGTGACTTCATTCTCTGCGATGTTATAGGGAGGTGACTGAGTATCTGAAATAAAACAACTGCACTGTGTTGCTACAGAGCCAGATCCTTTGTCCTTTTCTTTCACCCCAACTAAAAAAAAAAAAACCACAACATGCGACACAGACATGGGACCCATCCTGGGACCCCAGAGGAGCCGGCCATATACGCAATTTCACACGAATACACATTAAATTAAAAAATGAAACAATGTCCCTCAGTGTCTCCTTGCAGCAGCACAAAGCAGCAGACACTGCCCCGTGCTTGAGGTGAGGGGCAGCCAGTGGGGTTGAAGCAACAGCAGACACTGTGTGGAAGGGGTAGAAATGCTCCTGGGGTGAGCTGGTTAGGGTACGGGCAATACTGACGTGGCCACTGTCTACAAAGAAGAGGTCTGTCCAATCCACGGGATGAGCCTTAGTTTCTCTTTTTGACCCTCGCTCATCAGATGAATGCACTGGGGTAAATGCTAAGACTTCCGAGCCAGACTCCTAATCTGATTGGTTAATAGGAACTGTAGCGATCCTGCGGAGGACATAGCGAGATTCGTTAAAGGCAAGCGGGGAAATACACAAAGGGAAAGCAAAAGGGAGATTTGGGATCATTGTTACCTGTAGAGAATTCATCACTCCATTAGCCAGAACTGCCATCTTGCCGGCCACTGATTTTACTCCCTGCTTAAAGTGGGTTATATCTGCTGCGGGCATCACATTACCGAGGGAGACACCACCTAGAACATGGAACCCACCAGCTTGCATCACTTGTGCCCAAACATGCAAATCATGACAAACCAAGAGCTCTGAGGGGCTTAACACTCCATATGGGTACAAAGCCTCAACCTGAATGGCTGACAGAATAACTATCGTGTAGACCGGATGAAAACACTCAGCAGAACATTAGTGGCAATGGGTCAAGTTAGCGGGGAGTGGGGCAAAAAAGACCTACTACCCTTGCAGGTTTCTTGCCATAGAATGAAAGACATGACGGGTCACCTAGATTGGATTATTGTGCCCAGATTTTGCTTGTTAACGATACAAGGCGACCCACAGCAGGTTACATTTAAATAAACGGAAGAGATCGGTGGCCAGTTGTGGGCACTCAAAATTCCTCCAGTGTCCCCTAAGGAAAGGCCCACATAACAAGGTTACATATATTCATCAAGAGGTCTAGGGCAGCAGGGAAAACCACTACTCTGACCGAGTATGAATGCACTGATACAAACGCTCAGATGTCCAACCTGCAGGCCGCCCAGCTGTCTCATTTCCCCAGACAACTATAGGCAATGGGGGGTGCAGGAAAACACTGCTCTAGGGCCGCAGGTTGGAAATAATTGGCTGGCTGGCTGCTGCCACTTTATGGCAGTTATTGTATAAAACCCAAAGCGGTATAAATGGCAATGCCCCCCCAGTTGGCCGTTCTACTGACCTGACAAGTTTACAGCATTCGGGTCTCCAAAGAGGTCGGCTGAACTGATGGAGTTGCTAGAGGAGAGCTGCTGCAGGCGAGATCTGGCTTCATACTAAAAGGAAGAGAGAATGCAATGAGTGCCTAAGCAGCAGCCAGTTCATCATTACACTCCTACGAGGCACAAAGTAGATAAGCAGAGCAGTTATAATGGGATTTAAAATCTCCAATAGCCAGTGATTGCATAAAAACCCAGTCCAAAAAGCCACAACAGGTCTGACTTATGCAACAACTATTTTTCCACCAACTGCAGCATAGATATAGAATATGCCTCCCACTAAAGCAAGAAATTACCCCCCCCCCCCCCCCCATACAGAGAGATTCAATATGGCTCTCACTTCTGCATCGTTTTCTCGTCCAAAGAACATGTCTGAGGAAATGGCTTTGGCGCTGGCAAACTTCATCCTCGCTTCGTTGGATTCTGGGGCAGGGGCGCCTTCTGGTTTCCTCCGGTTGGCGGGCCTGAACAGAGAAGACACAATGCAGAAAAACATGAAAGCTCTGAGCAAAAACAATGTGGAAAACAGATGAATTCAGGCTGTGCGACAGGGGTCACTACCGCAATCCTATGTTTGCTAAATGCTTGCAGCCATTTTTCAAGTGAATCACATGACCCATGAATGCACCCAGAGGTGCAGGCACTTTGTATAGAAATGAACGGGCGCTATTCCAAAAGTTGTCACCTACCCACCAAGCAGGAAAGCACCCTGGGGTTTAAGGCATAAAACACACAAGGGCTAATAACTCACCGATCCCTTGCTGGTTGGATACTGGAGATCGTCACCTCTCGCTCTTCCTCGGCCTTATCTGCAGAACCCCAAGAAGAACTTTCTGTCTCCCACCTTGAGCTAAAACCATCACCGAGAGAAAACGGGTTGTCCTTATACCTGAGAAATGACGGGACAACGCAATATTACATAGGGGAAACTCCTGACCAATCATATTACCAGAATCCAATGAATGAAGATCTTACAGGGCAGCCCAAAAGCAAACTGAAAAGTTTTACTACTGAAAGTAAATTCAGGGTAATGTACCCGCTTTAGGAGCCCTAAATATGCCACGGCATGCAAGGAACCAACTAGTTCTGAGGATGTACAGAGATCGGATCTATTGATCGTTCTACATCCATCTCTGGGCAAGGCTGGCGCGTATGTGAAAGCCTGTAAGATGGTCACCGGCCAAATCATCATTACTCGTACTTTGGGGGCCCCGAGGTGAAGCTGGCATCCTCCAGAAGGTCGAGCTGGGAGCGCGAGGACTTGTTAGCAACTGGCGTCTCTTGCTCAATGACATGCATCTCCGATAGCAGAGAGTGAGATATGGAACTGGAAGAACAGAAAAGGGTAATCATCACATTAGCACTCACATACGCTATCAAACACCTCTGGGACTCCCTGTCGCTTAAAGAATAAGTAAACCTTTTGCAATTGACTTTCATTATTTTTATTTCCAAGCTATTAAGGGTTAAAAGAACTGTTCATATGAATGCATTTTGTTACAACAGCACCACCTGTTGGTCACTTTCCGAACATGCTGTAGTCGAGGAAGTTGTCAGGAGAAAGAAGAGGCTGATCTGATGTTCTTCTGGGTAGGAACGATGTGAGATAAGTTATGTGAGGTTTCTAATTATATATATATATATATATATATATATATATATATATATATATATATGGACAGGGACCTCCATCTTCTTGTGTCTGACTCTTATCTTATTGCAACTATATCTTTTATTTCTTTGTATTTATTGTAAAATTTTTATCTTAATAACACCATTTGTATTAATGTATTCTACTGTACAGTGCTGCGTACATATGTAGCGCTTTATATATAAAGATATACATACATACATAAAGATATACATTCATATCTTGGCATTAAAAAATAAATAAATGAATCATTTACAGCATGTATTTAAGATTTACTTATCCTTTAAAAACCCTGGTTGTGGGATATCAGCCCTGCTCAGTGTAACGTCATAATGTTGTGGGTTTCCGAGATTCATTTGTCTGTCAGCATCGGAAATAACAGGCCATAATGGGCCCAAGATTCCCTGTGACGAGGCGGTACTGCAAGTGATAAAGCTATGGATACCATCGGCTGCAATATGATTTTTAAGTTAAACATTTACCGGGTGGTCCCGTGGTGGTGGTCCCATTTACTAGGCTGCTCTTTATGGAAATTAAATCCATTCACCACCCCCACACCACTAACCATCAAAGGAGTTTTAATCCTCTGTACAACCGCTGCCTTTTCTATAGTAAAGCAGAAAGGATAGACTTTGGACTGGCTGCAGTTAGGCCGTGCAGTAATCTCTATGAGCAAGGTGCTCTCCGTCAGCTGTTCTTAACCCTTTTGAAATCAATGGAGTGGGAAAACAGCCTAGAGTTTGAGACCAAGTCCATCCTGCCAAATACCATAGGGAAGAGAGCAGGCCACGAGAAGGATCCGCCCTATCAGAATCTCGGTACCTGCGTGCAGCTAAGCCCATGCCCAGTCTCTCCGCTTGCTCTCGCTTCTTTCCTTCCAAATTCTGCAGCTTCTTCTCCTCCTGCTTCCTGTCAATTTGAAGTTCCTGATACGCCAGCCTCATAGAGGATACACTATAGGGGAAACAGAATGATGGTAACCCCTTGGGTGTTCCACTATAAGTAGGGAAGTTGTGTAATAGAAAGGAAGAACTCACAGAGACTCTTCTGCTTCTTTCTTTAGCTCAGCTGCCTGCTGCTCTCTTAACTTCTCTGCCACCTGGGCGCGACGCTCGATCTCGCTGAAGCTCTGACTGCTCACCTTCTGGGCACCCAGGCCCTTCTTAGCCCCCAGCTAAAAGACATATTATATTGCAGCATTATATAGACATAGAAATTGCAGCCCATATAATAAGACATTTCTATGCCCCAACACTAACCCTTACCCCTTTCTTAGCAGTGTTGACTTTCTTCTTTCCAATAAGGGACGGTTTCACTTCTGTAGAGAGAGAAATACATCAGCAAGTGGTGCCCCAAATGCCGCCCCTTGGTGACTTAGGGTTAGTAGGTAGGTGGCAGTTTCCCAGATACAGCAAGCCATTCTGGGACCAAGGCAACTTAGCGTTAGTGCTGCAGGACCCTGAGCAGAAGGAAACTGCCCGCAAACAGGGAAGCAGAGAAACAATAGGACAGTGTAAGAGATCACACGGCATCTCCAGGCTGCAAACTGCACAGCACATGACATGCCAAAAGCGAGCCAGTCACCAATCCGGTCACCTGTGCTCAGTGTCGCCTCCTCAACTGAAAGGCACATGGCCCGGTCTGATGGGGGAGAAAGGTACATGTTTGTTCAGCAGAAATATAGGGCATCACATGGCTGCCCCCCCCAGAAATACACTGGAGCGATGGTAGGGCTCAGACTGAAGGCCAGTGGAGATTTAAGGAGAGTGCACACTTGCTCTCCTTGATACAGATGAAAGTCCAGCTTGAGGGTCAGCGAGAGAGAGATTCGGGGGTGAAGGGTTATTTGCAGTCCTTAATATTCTAGAACTATGGTTGTTACCCCAGAGGTTTCTGCTACCTTGTTATTAGTCCCTGCCCGCGTATGGCCACCTTTATTCTCTATTCCAAGCTCCTGTGCTACTCTCTAGTGGCCAAATCTCAATCTGCAGCTGGGATTGTTCTTGATCCTGCTGAAAGTTGCAGTTAGACTAGCCCGGAATAAAAGATAACTGACTTCAGGACACTCGCAAAGGTCCTACATACGTTTCTACTGGCGCAATTAGCTTTACCCTTTCCAACCTACATGTGAGCAAATATAAAGAATGGAAATGGACCCACTCACCCACGGCAGCTTTTGGGGATGTGCTTAGAATGTCCACACTGGGCCCACACTCTGCACCTGTAGGAACACAATAATATCTGTATTGCACAGAGCGCCATGGAGACTGAGGTGGGGGCACATCAGATACACACTCACTTGCAGAATCAGCAGTTTCCGGAGAGCTTATAGTTCTTGTTACAGTGGTAACTGTGGTAGATGTGGGTTCTGATGCTGGGGTTGCCTCCCAGGAGCTGGAAGGCTGAAGAGGTGAGCGATTACAATGGGTCCAGTTAATGGCGCCCGTGAAATGTAACCATGACAGTGACAGGAGCAGCGCTTACCTGGGTCATCTCTGCAAAAAAGTCCGATTCTTTCTTCTCTGCCGGCTGAACGAGAGCGCAGTTCATCCCATCGATCCAAAGCTGGCAAGAGACAGAGGTTCATCTTATAAACACTTCTCATGTGGCACAAGTACACTGGCTCATTCATCTGGGCCCCTGGTTGGAGGGCCCTGCCAACAAGTAAAATGGGGCCCCAATGAAAAAAAGGCACCTTGCTTACACCTTTATCTACCCTGACCAAATCCTATGTCAAAACCCACATTTTCCCCACAAGTCCAACCCTTTCCTGACCCACTAACTGCGCCTTTCCAGCTCTTGCCCTCCCTCTGTCAGGAGGCCCCTGACTGCAGTGCCCCTCTCTGATGGTGACCGTGCCCATTTATATACCAGGCAGGCCCAAACTAATGCTGTGATCAGCATCCAATAGGGTGAGGTGATGCACTGACAAATCTCGGTGACTGACGGCTGCACTGGGCCATGGATACGGTACCAAGAGCACCAATACAAACACACAATGATATCCATATTTGCCATTTGTTGGCACTGTTACCCAATGGCCTCCCTGGCTCACTCACATCAGTGCCGTGCTTAGACATGGCAGCATTCGCCAGCTGTCTGATCTTCTCCCGGTACATCTGGGCGCTGCGGCTGTTGTACTTTGCATTGGTGTCGCTGGTGGTGGCGCCGTGCTGATGGAAAAACGCATTCTAGTGAAAGACAAGAGGGAAGGTCCATTAGAAGCCAAGAAGGAAGGTGTTAGTGCTCAGACAGAGATTTCAGCCCTCGCACACAGCCACACTAACACCGGGGACAATGGAGGCAGGAAAGACTTGGCACAGGCAGCTCCCCACAGACCAGTTACTCACCGCACTGGCATTTCCTCCCACTTGCATGCATCTCAGTTGGAACCAGCTCCAGTTAGAGTCCAGCTCCGTCGATCTGTTATGGAGACATTAAGAAGTGGTTGAGCTTTCTAACCAATCCCATCAGGCGCCACATACACAAACATGGCCCCCACTCACCTGATGAAGCTGAGATGAACCCCCAAAGAGCGGTGGACTCCAGAGCAGTCAATGCAGAGGAAGACTCCATAGGGGATACTGGCCCAGCTGGGATTCTTAGCACCGCAATCAAAGCAAGACTATAATAGAACACCAGAAAAGTGCGTTAATAGAGTAAAAAAGGGAGACATTCATAAAAATAACAATAAAAAATAACACAATTTTCACTTTAACATAGCGAGAGAAGTGGTGATGGCTTTATGCTACGTGTACTGGAACTTTCCACTGTGTCCACTGAAGAGCAAACATCCTTAAATGCAAACGCGCAACTGCCTCAATGCTTGAGAGACCTGAGTGACAGGCGGCACCAATACAGACAAGCGGCTGCGACTCTCCAAACTTCTCACTAGCCAACACAATGGGTCAGTGGGGTTCTTCTTGCAGTTCTGTTGGATCGGGCTGTGGGCCCCAGGGAACAAACCAGCGGAGATGCCCAAGCCATGTACATCTATTTCTACATTATGTGCCAGCCCTAGGGCCACATTATTCATTGTACGGCCGCCAAGTGCCCAAACATAGGAAATAGGGGGCAGCGACTCAGTAAATCCTGACTAAACCCGATCATACATGTAATTATCTGCTTGTCTGGTCACCAAACAAATGGATTTTGCCCAATCTGAGCCCCAGTTTATGGTCCAACAATAGGATCACACTGTGTGCCTACAGGGAGCGAAGTGGGCGCTGATGTGTCCCTCACCAACAGGATATCTACTGGGCCGGCAATACCAAGGGGCCCATACATGGTTCTGGAGGGGCAAGTTGATCAGACAGTGTATGGCCAGTGTAAATGGCAGCCCATTAACCCTTTAATACAATGGCCTCAGTGCCTTCCCTGCACAGAGAATACCCCTAGCTGAGGAGTGCGTAGGGCTCAGTGCAACAAGACAACCCTGCCCCTATATACAAACCCCCCCCCATGTATCTGGGTCCCAGGGGCCTGATGAATGCAACTGCCCAATCTGGCCCATCAGTTAGGCAGCCACTACCAGCCAAAGATCCCACCCAGCCTATTAAAGACTCACTATTGTATTACACACTTGTGTTTAAATTAGCATTAGAAAGGGAACAGTGGAATCTATGCCTTATTCCCCAAACACTGTACTGCCCAGTCTGTGACCAATCAGGTCAGCGGCACAGTTTCTGTATCATAGGAGCTGCCCCCCCCCCCAGGTCAATGTGTCAATGTGCCTCGCAAATGATAAAGATACAGCAAAACTCACTATATCCTTATTCTGGACCCAATTACCATCAATTCTTCTTTCCCCATAAATAACAATAACCCTAACGAGCCCACAGTCACTGTAAGGATTTCTCCACCAATCACAGTGCAGCTGCTCTCCTGCTGCTGCCAATCAATACAATGGTACCAGGGTGCAACAGATTTTGGGCTCCCACCCCCCAAACATCAGAGCCGCTGTTTCACTCCATTTCCTTTAGTTTGAGCTAATATCAGTAACATACAGCCTGTGACCCCCCCATGTCCCTCTATAGCCCCCACTTACCCAGCCAATGAGACAGTATAGCCCCCACTTACCCAACCAATGAGACAGTATAGGCCCCACTTACCCAGCCAATGAGACAGTATAGCCCCCACTTACCCAGCCAATGAGACAGTATAGGCCCCACTTACCCAGCCAATGAGACAGTATAGCCCCCACTTACCCAGCCAATGAGACAGTATAGGCCCCACTTACCCAGCCAATGAGACAGTATAGGCCCCACTTACCCAGCCAATGAGACAGTATAGGCCCAACTTACCCAGCCAATGAGACAGTATAGGCCCCACTTACCCAGCCAATGAGACAGTATAGGCCCCACTTACCCAGCCAATGAGACAGTATTTCAGTATCCACTTAATAGCCAATAACATCTGGCTCATTGTCCCACAATCTACACGCCTTTCTGGCTTCTGACAATAGGGGCCCCTGTCTCAATTCCCACCTGTTCTATTCCCCCAGCGGCTCTCTGCCCCCCAGCGGCTCTCTGGCCCCAATACAATCAGGCCACTGTTCCTGATGAGCCCACACGTTCCGGCTACAGAGCCCAGGCTTAGTTACCTGCCCAGTCTGTACCCTCCCATATAATAGCCCCATATGCCCCCAGTGGTATATCCTGCACAATAATGTAAGAGGGGGTACAAAGCAAAGCATGCTGGGAATCCCAGGCTTAGTTACCTGCCCAGTCTGTACCCTCTCATATAATAGCCCCATATGCCCCCAGTGGTATATCCTGCACAATAATGTACCCGGGGGTACAAAGCAAAGCATGCTGGGAATCCCAGGCTTAGTTACCTGCCCAGTCTGTACCCTCTCATATAATAGCCCCATATGCCCCCAGTGGTATATCCTGCACAATAATGTACCCAGGGGTACAAAGGAAAGCATGCTGGGAATCCCAGGCTTAGTTACCTGCCCAGTCTGTACCCTCCCATATAATAGCCCCATATGCCCCCAGTGGTATATCCTGCACAATAATGTACCCGGGGGTACAAAGCAAAGCATGCTGGGAATCCCAGGCTTAGTTACCTGCCCAGTCTGTACCCTCTCATATAATAGCCCCATATGCCCCCAGTGGTATATCCTGCACAATAATGTACCCGGGGGTACAAAGCAAAGCATGCTGGGAATCCCAGGCTTAGTTACCTGCCCAGTCTGTACCCTCTCATATAATAGCCCCATATGCCCCCAGTGGTATATCCTGCACAATAATGTACCCGGGGGTACAAAGCAAAGCATGCTGGGAATCCCAGGCTTAGTTACCTGCCCAGTCTGTACCCTCTCATATAATAGCCCCATATGCCCCCAGTGGTATATCCTGCACAATAAAGTAAGCGGGGGTACAAAGCAAAGCATGCTGGGAATCCCAGGCTTAGTTACCTGCCCAGTCTGTACTCTCTCATATAATAGCCCCATATGCCCCCAGTGGTATATCCTGCACAATAATGTACCCGGGGGTACAAAGCAAAGCATGCTGGGAATCCCAGGCTTAGTTACCTGCCCAGTCTGTACCCTCTCATATAATAGCCCCATATGCCCCCAGTGGTATATCCTGCACAATAATGTACCCGGGGGTACAAAGCAAAGCATGCTGGGAATCCCAGGCTTAGTTACCTGCCCAGTCTGTACCCTCTCATATAATAGCCCCATATGCCCCCAGTGGTATATCCTGCACAATAATGTACCCGGGGGTACAAAGCAAAGCATGCTGGGTATACACACATTAGGAGCCAGTGTACAGGGGGGGGGGGGGTTCTAGTAACCGCACTAATCAATAAGTCGGACCCTCGGCTCCTCCGCCCCCATCTACTGTGGCCCCTACATGAGTGAGGGAAGAGGGGCCCCTATTGTGGGATAACGTTAGTGAGACACATCCCGGTACCTACCCAGGGGAGGGGGCGCACACACACAACCTTGCCCCAAACCCCGCACCCTGCCCCCTCACTCCGGGACCCGGACTCCCATGTCTGTACCTTGTTGGTAGGCGCAGCCCGAAGCCGCTTGAACACGGCCTGAATCTCCGCTTTAGTCGGCTCGGCTGCCATGTTCTCTCCCCTCACAACCTTTACTCGCCGAGAGCCAATCAGAGCGCGGCGCTCCCTCACGTGTTCCGTGCCAACAGGACTTGCGACCAGAGCCGACCAATCAGCGAAGGGAGCGTCATCGGCTCTGAAGGGGAAGCTACAAACATCCGGTGCCGGAGAGCTGACTGTTTCACTTCCTGTGCCTGGAACCGGGCTGTCACATGGTGCGATGACGTCATTAGGCCCCGCCCACGCTGCTTAATCACACAGCATGATAGCTGCAAGTGCCTATCCTCGGAAAAGGCCTTCGTGACGTCACGGTCACGTGGTAATACCATGTGACAGCTCCATTGCGCATGCCCCGTTATTGTGCGGTACATTCAAACACACAGACAAGCGAATGGCTTCTACTGGCAGGGGGTATCACTGTGCCTCTGATTATCTGGGGGAGGGGGTATCACTGTGCCTCTGATTATCTGGGGGAGGGGGTATCACTGTGCCTCTGATTTTCTGGGGGAGGGGGTATCACTGTGCCTCTGATTTTCTGGGGGAGGGGGTATCACTGTGCCTCTGATTTTCTGGGGGAGGGGGTATCACTGTGCCTCTGATTTTCTGGGGGAGGGGGTATCACTGTGCCTCTGATTTTCTGGGGGGGGGTATCACTGTGCCTCTGATTATCTGGGGGAGGGGGTATCACTGTGCCTCTGATTATCTGGGGGAGGGGTATCACTGTGCCTCTGATTATCTGGGGAGGGGTATCACTGTGCCTCTGATTATCTGGGGGAGGGGGTATCACTGTGCCTCTGATTATCTGGGGGGGGGGTATCACTGTGCCTCTGATTATCTGGGGGGGGGGGTATCACTGTGCCTCTGATTATCTGGGGGGGGGGGTATCACTGTGCCTCTGATTATCTGGGGGAGGGGGGGTATCACTGTGCCTCTGATTATCTGGGGGAGGGGGTATCACTGTGCCTCTGATTATCTGGGGGAGGGGTATCACTGTGCCTCTGATTATCTGGGGGAGGGGGTATCACTGTGCCTCTGATTATCTGGGGAGGGGGTATCACTGTGCCTCTGATTATCTGGGGGGGGGGTATCACTGTGCCTCTGATTATCTGGGGGGGGGGGGTATCACTGTGCCTCTGATTATCTGGGGGGGGGGTATCACTGTGCCTCTGATTATCTGGGGGAGGGGGTATCACTGTGCCTCTGATTATCTGGGGGAGGGGGTATCACTGTGCCTCTGATTATCTGGGGGAGGGGGTATCACTGTGCCTCTGATTATCTGGGGAGGGGGTATCACTGTGCCTCTGATTATCTGGGGGAGGGGGTATCACTGTGCCTCTGATTATCTGGGGGAGGGGGTATCACTGTGCCTCTGATTATCTGGGGGAGGGGGTATCACTGTGCCTCTGATATCTGGGGGAGGGGGTATCACTGTGCCTCTGATTATCTGGGGGAGGGGGTATCACTGTGCCTCTGATTATCTGGGGGAGGGGGTATCACTGTGCCTCTGATTATCTGGGGGAGGGGGTATCACTGTGCCTCTGATTATCTGGGGGAGGGTATCACTGTGCCTCTGATTATCTGGGGGAGGGGGTATCACTGTGCCTCTGATTATCTGGGGGAGGGGGTATCACTGTGCCTCTGATTATCTGGGGGAGGGGGTATCACTGTGCCTCTGATTATCTGGGGGAGGGGGTATCACTGTGCCTCTGATTATCTGGGGGAGGGGGTATCACTGTGCCTCTGATTATCTGGGGGAGGGGGTATCACTGTGCCTCTGATTATCTGGGGAGGGGTATCACTGTGCCTCTGATTATTTGGGGAGGGGTATCACTGTGCCTCTGATTATCTGGGGGAGGGGGTATCACTGTGCCTCTGATTTTCTGGGGGAGGGGGTATCACTGTGCCTCTGATTATCTGGGGGGGGGGTATCACTGTGCCTTTGATTATCTGGGGGGGGGGTATCACTGTACCTCTGATTATCTGGGGGGGGTATCACTGTGCCTCTGATTATCTGGGGGGGGGTATCACTGTGCCTCTGATTATCTGGGGGAGGGGGGTATCACTGTGCCTCTGATTTTCTGGGGGAGGGGGTATCACTGTGCCTCTGATTATCTGGGGGAGGGGGTATCACTGTGCCTCTGATTATCTGGGGGAGGGGGTATCACTGTGCCTCTGATTTTCTGGGGGAGGGGGTATCACTGTGCCTCTGATTTTCTGGGGGAGGGGGTATCACTGTGCCTCTGATTATCTGGGGGAGGGGGTATCACTGTGCCTCTGATTTTCTGGGGGAGGGGGTATCACTGTGCCTCTGATTATCTGGGGGAGGGGGTATCACTGTGCCTCTGATTATCTGGGGGAGGGGGTATCACTGTGCCTCTGATTATCTGGGGGAGGGGGTATCACTGTGCCTCTGATTATCTGGGGGAGGGGGTATCACTGTGCCTCTGATTATCTGGGGAGGGGGTATCACTGTGCCTCTGATTTTCTGGGGGGGGGGTATCACTGTGCCTCTGATTTTCTGGGGGGGGTATCACTGTGCCTCTGATTTTCTGGGGGGGGTATCATTGTGCCTCTGATTATCTGGGGGAGGGGGTATCACTGTGCCTCTGATTTTCTGGGGGAGGGGGTATCACTGTGCCTCTGATTTTCTGGGGGAGGGGGTATCACTGTGCCTCTGATTTTCTGGGGGAGGGGGTATCACTGTGCCTCTGATTTTCTGGGGGAGGGGGTATCACTGTGCCTCTGATTTTCTGGGGGAGGGGGTATCACTGTGCCTCTGATTATCTGGGGGAGGGGGTATCACTGTGCCTCTGATTATCTGGGGGAGGGGGTATCACTGTGCCTCTGATTATCTGGGGGAGGGGGTATCACTGTGCCTCTGATTTTCTGGGGGAGGGGGTATCACTGTGCCTCTGATTTTCTGGGGGAGGGGGTATCACTGTGCCTCTGATTATCTGGGGGAGGGGGTATCACTGTGCCTCTGATTATCTGGGGGAGGGGGTATCACTGTGCCTCTGATTTTCTGGGGGAGGGGGTATCACTGTGCCTCTGATTTTCTGGGGGGGGGGTATCACTGTGCCTCTGATTTTCTGGGGGGGGTATCACTGTGCCTCTGATTTTCTGGGGGGGGTATCACTGTGCCTCTGATTTTCTGGGGAAGGGGTATCACTGTGCCTCTGAATCGGTGGGATGAGTGGGGGGCACTGTGCCTCTTAATGTCTGTGGGGATCACTCTGACTGAATCTCAGTGGGGTAAGGTGGGGGGTCATTGTGCCTCTGAATGTCAGTGGGTTATTCTGCCCCTTAGTGGGGGGAGGGGGGGACTGTATCTTTGGCACAGTGGCCTAATCCCTCATCCTCCTGTAGTGGGCTATGGCTTCTCATCCCTTTTTATTATAACTTAAAGGAGAATTCAACCCCCTTGATGTTAAGTCCCAGTCCAAAAATAGCGACCGGAGAAGCAGAGTGAGTGCAGCGGAGCTCCCGGCCGCCATGTTTTTGTCTTCTTTCTCCTCTTCGGCACGTCCTGTCTCTTTCGGCGAATGCGTATTTTTCCAACTAAGATATTCAAACCTGGCCAGAACACCGCTCCATTCACAAAGATTATTAAGATGGCGGCTGGGAGCTCCGCTGCACTCACTCTGCTATTTCTGGAGGGAGGAGGATTCAGGCGTAAGACTGTGCGGGGGGGGGGGGGGGGCACTTAACATCAAGGGTGGTTGAAATCTTCTTTAATTCACAGAACTATTTAATTTTAGTAATTAATCAGTGGCATCAGTTTTTTAATTTAGATACAAATGTGTTAATTGATTCTTTTTTCTCTTATTCTACAGCAGCTGCTGGAATCCTCACATTCCCGAATGGAAGTTTAATATAAATTACAAGTAAGTCTAAAGGCATTCTTTTTAAGTACTTAAGCTGCCCATACACGCGATGTCGCCAAGCGAACGGATCTTTACCCGGTATCCCCACCTACGGGTGGCGATATCGAGGTATCCAGGGGCGATTCTGGACATATCGCCACCTGAGGCGGCTCCTGGATGCCGCCCCCCCGCTCCCCAGCCCTTACCTTCTGAGCGCAGGAGCGGGTCCGGGGGCGGTGAGATCGCTAGTGCAGAGAGCGCAATTGCGCTCTCTGCACTAGAAGAGCCGAATTTCCGGTTTAAAAAACAGAAATTCAGCTCTTAAAGTTATCAGGAGCGGCTTTTTGCCGCCCCTGGTAACTGGGGCGCTTCTGCCGCCTGAGGCAAGTTTCTCAACTCGCCTAATGGCAGAAGCGCCCCTGGCGATATCGGGTAACATGTAGGCGAATTCGACCGAATTCTAACAGCAGCAATGGGGCATTCGTTTCCGACTGAATTTTCTAACCTGGCCGATGGATATCTGGCCAATTTCAGGCCAGATATCGGTTGGGCAGGCCCCTCGTTTCTGCCCCATACACGGGCCGATTAGCTGCCGGATCAGTCTAAGGGACCCATATCAGCAGCTACAATCGGCCCGTGTATGGGGACCTTTACTGCATATCTAAATTCCCAGATCCCTGCTTGCTTCTCTGAGATATGGTGCTGGCAGCCTACAGCAGAGTGAAGCCTACAGTGACATCACTGAAATCTCTCTCCCCTTCCTGTAGGTGCCAGCGGCAGCCTTCCTATTCTCTGAGCATGTGTGTAACTTGATCCTGTCTCCTGTTCTGATCTACACATGCCCACCAGCCAATCAGAAGCGGATCTGGCAGAGGGGAGGGGGGGGAGGGAATGAAACATGTGCAGTATGAAGCAAGGAGGGAAAGGGAGAATACCTTTTTAGAGATGGCTGCCTGATCTAGAAAATGTGAGTAAGTGTGACAGTAAATATGTGATTAGGTGAGCCAAAAGTGTGGCGTTTGTACTAAACAATAGGAGGACTATGGGGCAGTATGCTTTTTACATTTTGACTTGCATTCTCCTTTAAAGAAAAGCTTTGGTTTTATTTATTGTGTCCTAGATTTGTTGTCTGATCCAGCTTCATGTTTTCATTTATGTTTTAATAAAATTATAAATAAAATTTTACTTTTTTGTTTGATGTACATTTTTTTTTTGTCCACTTTTTAGGATTGAATCCATAACTTTATTGACTTGGCTAGACATACAATCTGATCAACTAAGGTTGTGCATAGTTTAAGTCCTGGCTAAAGACTGTCAGAGTACAGAGAGCTGTAGTTCCGTATCGGTACGAATGCACAGGACTTCACAATCTGGAACACTTTTATTTATACAGACGTGCAGTCATCACACAATTCTTCACAGATACACGTTGTTACCCATCACATCCACAAGAGTTGCCAGGGTTTCCCTTTCCTACCCCGAGGGTCACACACTCTTATAGTGCCCCTTTACTATCCCCACCAGGCTTTCCGCTGGCAGACTGGAAGGCAGTATCTGATTCATGCTTTAACTGACTCCTTTCTATCCCTATACTGGACCCAGGGTCGCAATCAGGGGGGACAGTTGTCCTGGGCCCGGACGATGGTCGCTTTAAAAGGGGGCCCTGCCGGGATACAGTTTTTGGTTTTTATTTAGCTCGGGCCCCCTTTCATGAACTCCGGGCCCTGTCATTGGTGGTCAGCTGGAAATTTGATTGGTTGTGCCCAATGCGTGTGTACGAAACCTTATAAAAGCGGTGAGCCGGCACAGATGAAGAGGACGCAGATGGAAGAAGACGCTGGGGAGGGAGCTGGAGGATGCCGCAGGACATGGCAGCATTCGCCAGCTGTCTGATCTTCTCCCGGTACATCTGGGCGCTGCGGCTGTTGTACTTTACTTTGGTGCCGCTGGTGGTGGCGCCGTGCTGATGGAAAAACCCATTCTAGTTAGAGACAAGAGGGAAGGTCCATTAGAAGCCAAGCAGGAAGGTGTTAGTGCTCACACAGAGATTTCAGCCCTCGCACACAGCCACACTAACACCGGGGACAATGGGGGCAGGAAAGACTTGGCACAGGCCGCTTAAGAGACCTGAGTGACAGGTGGCACCAATACAGACAAGCGGCTGCGACTCTCCAAACTTCTCACTGGCCAACGCAATTGGTCAGTGGGGTTCTCCCTGCAGTTCTGCTCAGGAAGCCCATTAACCCTTTAATACAATGGCCTCAGTGCCTTCCCTGCACAGAGAATACCCCTAGCTGAGGAGTGCGTAGGGCTCAGTGCAACAAGACAACCCTGCCCCTATATACAACCCCCCTCCCATGTATCTGGGTCCCAGGGGCCTGATGAATGGAACTGCACAATCTGGCCCATCAGTTAGGCAGCCACTACCAGCCAAAGATCCCACCCAGCCTATTAAACACTCACTATTGTATTACACACTTGTGTTTAAATTAGCATTAGAAAGGGAAAAGTGGAATCTATGCCTTATTCCCCAAACACTGTACTGCCCAGTCTGTGACCAATCAGGTCAGCGGCACAGTTTCTGTATCATAGGAGCTGCCCCCAGTGGTATATCCTGCACAATAATGTACCCGGGGGTACAAAGCAAAGCATGCTGGGAATCCCAGGCTTAGTTACCTGCCCAGTCTGTACCCTCTCATATAATAGCCCCATATGCCCCCAGTGGTATATCCTGCACAATAATGTACCCGGGGGTACAAAGGAAAGCATGCTGGGAATCCCAGGCTTAGTTACCTGCCCAGTCTGGACCCTCTCATATAATAGCCCCATATGCCCCCAGTGGTATATCCTGCACAATAATGTACCCGGGGGTACAAAGGAAAGCATGCTGGGAATCCCAGGCTTAGTTACCTGCCCAGTCTGTACTCTCTCATATAATAGCCCCATATGCCCCCAGTGGTATATCCTGCACAATAAAGTAAGCGGGGGTACAAAGCAAAGCCGAATAAGCCGCACAGTTTGACACCTCATTCATGGGTCTACGACAAACGGTGGTTAATTGCCCCCTGCTGGGGCAATTAACCGCCCACCCCTCAGAAAAGTCATAGCACCCCATTCCTGAATAAGCCGCACGGTTTGACACCTCATTCATGGGTCTACGACAAACAGTGGTTAATTGCCCCCTGCTGGGGCAATTAACCGCCCACCCCTCAGAAAAGTCATAGCACCCCATTCCCGAAAAAGCCGCACGGTTTGACACCTCATTCATGGGTCTACGACAAACGGTGGTTAATTGCCCCCTGCTGGGGCAATTAACCGCCCACCCCTCAGAAAAGTCATAGCACCCCATTCCCGAATAAGCCGCACGGTTTGACACCTCATTCATGGGTCTACGACAAACGGTGGTTAATTGCCCCCTGCTGGGGCAATTAACTGCCCACCCCTCAGAAAAGTCATACCACCCCATTCCTGAATAAGCCGCCCGGTTTGACACCTCATTCATGGGTCTACAACAAACAGTGGTTAATTGCCCCCTGCTGGGGCAATTAACCGCCAACCTCTCAGAAATGTCATAGCACCCCATTCCCGAATAAGCCGCACGGTTTGACACCTCATTCATGGGTCTACAACAAACGTGGTTAATTGCCCCCTGCTGGGGCAATTAACCTCCCACCCTCTAGAAAAGTCATAGCACCCCATTCCCGAATAAGCCGTGCGGTTTGACACCTCATTCATGGGTCTACGACAAACTTTGCGGTACTCACTCAAAGTTGGTCTCAATGTTAAGTCTATGGGTGGAGAATTGCCCCCTGCTGGGGCTATTAACCGCCCACCCTTCAGAAAAGTCATAGCACCCCATTCCCAAATAAGCTGCACGGTTTGACACCTCATTCATGGGTCTACGACAAACGGTGGTTAATTGCCCCCTGCTGGGGCAATTAACCGCCCACCCCTCAGGAAAGTCATAGCACCCCATTCCCGAAAAAGCCGCACGGTTTGACACCTCATTCATGGGTCTATGACAAACGGTGGTTAATTGCCCCCTGCTGGGGCAATTAACCGCCCACCCCTCAGAAAAGTCATAGCACCCCATTCCCAAATAAGCCGCACGGTTTGACACCTCATTTATGGGTCTATGACAAACGGTGGTTAATTGCCCTCTGCTGGGGCAATTAACGCCCCACCCCTCAGAAAAGTCATAACACCCCATTCCTGAATAAGCCGCACGGTTTGACACCTCATTCATGGGTCTACGACAAACAGTGGTTAATTGCCCCCTGCTGGGGCAATTAACCCCGCACCCCTCAGAAAAGTCATAGCACCCCATTCCCGAATAAGCAACACGGTTTGACACCTCATTCATGGGTCTACGACAAACGGTGGTTAATTGCCCCCTGCTGGGGCAATTAACTGCCCACCCCTCAGAAAAGTCATACCACCCCATTCCTGAATAAGCCGCCCGGTTTGACACCTCATTCATGGGTCTACAACAAACAGTGGTTAATTGCCCCCTGCTGGGGCAATTAACCGCCAACCTCTCAGAAATGTCATAGCACCCCATTCCCGAATAAGCCGCACGGTTTGACACCTCATTCATGGGTCTACAACAAACGTGGTTAATTGCCCCCTGCTGGGGCAATTAACCTCCCACCCTCTAGAAAAGTCATAGCACCCCATTCCCGAATAAGCCGCACGGTTTGACACCTCATTCATGGGTCTACGACAAACTTTGCGGTACTCAGTCAAAGTTGGTCTCAATGTTAAGTCTATGGGTGGAGAATTGCCCCCTGCTGGGGCTATTAACCGCCCACCCTTCAGAAAAGTCATAGCACCCCATTCCCAAATAAGCTGCACGGTTTGACACCTCATTCATGGGTCTACGACAAACGGTGGTTAATTGCCCCCTGCTGGGGCAATTAACCTCCCTCCCCTTAGAAAAGTCATAACACCCCATTCCTGAATAAACTGCACGGTTTGACACCTCATTCATGGATCTACGACAAATGGTGGTTAATTGCCCCCTGCTGGGGCAATTAACCTCCCTCCCCTTAGAAAAGTCATAGCACCCCATTCCCGAATAAGCCGCACGGTTTGACACCTCATTCATGGGTCTACGACAAACTAGTTATTTGCCACAATCCCCATTATAAGTCAATGGGGCAAATTTGGGGACCACTCTTGCCCCGGGGGTAAAACTTATACCCTTGTGCGGGGTATCTTCTGACACAGGTTGCAAACCTCTTCAAATGTGGTAAATTTCACGTTTCTAACCAATTCCCTCTCTGCGCTACAATCCCTCACAGTCGGCCTCAATGTTAAGTCAATGGGATTTATTATACAGACATTAACCCATCGCTGCCTGTGCAGGAATACAGATCTGCCATTTCAACTGCCATTTGTAACATGACACCCATTCCCAGCTGGGGCTGGTCACGTGACATTGTTATTCCAACCCTATGTAACTATATGTGTGTAACCCACATTCCCAGGCCCCAGTTGCACGTGTGATGTCACAATGGTTTGAACCTCAGAAAGGTTGGAGTCAATGTAATTAGAGTTTGTTGTGAGTGATGTCGTTGTGATGTCACAATGTCACAGTCAAAGTGCCCAAGCAGCGGCCAAACTGGCTCATTCTTGATCAGGTGACTGAGGTAGGTGGAGCTCTAGGGGTGTTGGTGCCAACGTTAGCAGGAATAAGAGATAATAATAACGAATCAGTTTAATACTGGCGCTGTGGGGGCTTTGGTGTATTGTTTTTTCGAAATGGCACAAAAATTCGGAAACAATTTGTCAAAAAAAATTGACGGACATGAAAAGAAATGTTGCGCGTCGTGGTTCTGACCCACACAGCAATTTTTTTGACAGTTTCACTCATTTTTCACTCACTAATTACTGTAACTAAAGGGATATTTCTGTTTGTCTCCATAGAGAGAAAGTGAGAGAAAATGTTTCGGCGTTTACTTTCGTTTTTGCCTTGCGTGCCGAGGGTAAGTACTTTATTCTTTTTACTCTAATATCCCTCATATAGTGCTATTCATAGCCTTGCTATATACAGGTATAGGACCCGATATCCAGAATGCTCGGGACCTGAGGCTTTCCGGATAAGGAGTCTTTCCGTAATTGGGATCTCCACACCTTAAGTCTACTAAAAAGTTATTTAAACCCAATAGGGCTGTTCTGCCCCCAATAAGGGGTAATTATATCTTAGTTGGGATCAAGTACAGGTACTGTTTTATTATTACAGAGAAAAGGGAATCATTTAACCATTAAATAAACCCAATAGGGCTGTTCTGCCCCCAATAAGGGGTAATTATATCTTAGTTGGGATCAAGTACAGGTACTGTTTTATTATTACAGAGAAAAGGGAATCATTTAACCATTAAATAAACCCAATAGGGCTGTTCTGCCCCAATAAGGGGTAATTATATCTTAGTTGGGATCAAGTACAGGTACTGTTTCTTTCTGGATAACGGGTTTTCGTATAAGGGATCCTATACATATATATATATTATTGTAGGGAGATCAGATCACTTGAAAATTCAGGGACACGTCTAATAAATCCATGTTGCAGGGCGGCACTGATTGCAGTTTCAGACGTGTCCCTGAATTCCCAAGGGATCTGCTCGCCCTATTGTATTGCTGAATTCATTCTACTTTGCCTATTTGCTCATTTCCTTTGATAATAAAACCTTTTTTTATTCTTCACTAGAAAAAACGGAATAAACCCCCGAGAGAATTTCTTGCGGTAAGCAGAGAATAACTGGTTAACCCAATATAAAATTCCCACGTTACTGACTATTTGCCCTATTCCAGCCATTGCATTTACAATGTGTTTGCCTTTTTCTCATTAATTTTTGTAATAAAATGTGTTTTTATTCTTCCTAGATTGAAAAAGATGAAGCCGATGTGGTCGTCGTGGTAAGCAGGGAGGAACTGGTTAACACAATATAATGATCACACTTTGCTCACTATTTGTGCTTTTCCAGCCATTTCATTTACTATTATTTTTGGCCATTTTTGCTCGTTTATTCTTGTAATAAAACATGATTTTATCCTTCCTAGAACCACCAAGACGAACCCGCCGGCGACATCATTGTGGTAAGCAGCAATTTGGCCAAATGTAAAAAACACAACTTTCCTGGTTATTTGTGTTACTGAAACCTTATTATTTACTGACCTATAGATTTATATGTGACTTTGTCACAGGCCCTTAATAACGCTGAGAATTTACTGGTATATTCACTACTGACCCCATTCCCCCATCATTTCTACTTTCCCACTTTTATATCTAAATCTACAAAATCATTCATTACCACAAACCATATCTGGCACATTCTATAACATATCAATATATATAATAGATTATTATTGGCTGAAACCCTTTTCAATATGTTTGGTTCCCTGGCAAGAGACAGCCCCTTCCCCTTTGAATTCATATCAGAATAAATTCATGTACAGACTGCATTTATTTATACACATGAATGATATCTTCTCAAAAGCACTTTTTCCCCCAGTACTAAACATATCTTTAGTCATTTTGTGCCTTATATAGATCTTGATAGATGATAGGCCGTTAATTCTATAAAATAACATCACTTTGTTTATCTCATTCCCAGGCTCTTCCGGAGACCACCACCTGCCTGGTAAGCAGAAAAGGAGTTGACACCCTACATTATTGTTTGTTTTTATGAATCGCACCTTTTTAGCCCTAAAAATTGAGTATTTTACTAATTACACAATATTTCTGTGATTTACCAAGTGTAAAGACCCTAATAGAAAATGACGCAATCTAAAAGCTGTCAGTGGGAGCCGCGCTGGGCAAATTGTAGCCTTTATTGAATATTTGGCTCAAGGGGTTTCCATGATTTGTATTGTTTGTAAGCACATGGAAATTCTTGTGAAAATGAGGATTGAGGTTTTTGGTGAAAAATCCAGAAATGTGTGAATCTGATTTATTTTCCTCTCTTAATCAGGTTCCGTCGGTTGGATGTGGCATTGACATCTGCCCAGAGCCGCCGACCCCTGAGACCAACATCTGCCAGGTAAGTAGTAAAGGAACTATTTTATTTGCTGAAACTGAGTTAATTAATGATAATGAGCTACAGAACTATAGTAAGTTGATCCCATAACTAATCGTATCGCTCTTCATCAGGAGGAACCAGAGCAGATTGCTGAGCCTGGCGAGGAGATTGAGGTAAGCATAAAGGTGCCCATACACTATAAGATCCGCTCGCTTGGCGATGTCGCCAAGCAAGTGGATCTTCACCCGGTATCCCCACCTATGGGTGGGCAATATCGGGTAGCAAGGAACTTAAAAAAAAATAATCCGATCCAAACGATCAGATTACATTTGTGGTTATGGGGCAGTCGGTTCGGGGACCGCATCAACGAGCCGATACGGTCCCCGATCCGACTGGATTTTCTAACCTGGCCGATCGAGATCTGGCCAATTTCAGGCCAGATATCGGTCAGGCTGGCCGCTCTGTTCTGCCCATACACAGGCCGATTAGCTGCCGAATCAGTCCAAGGGACCCATATCGGCAACTATAGTCGGCCCGTGTATGGGGACCTTTAGGCTAATAGAGAGGGATAAATACAAATCAAAGTCACTTATCAGCCAATCGGCTTATTTACAACAGAAATCATACAACCTCGCTCATCTCTTTCATTTCCCTTTCTTACCCAGGAGCGCCCAGAAACACCCGGGGCTCAGACTCGCCAGGTAAGAAGGAATAATTGTTTCTGCTCTCTTACACTTTAGCAGCCATATTAATGTCATTCCTACCGTGTCCCTTTGTCATATTTATACCCTGTCTCAGAATCCTCATTACTACATTGAATTGATCTGATCTGGGCCTTTTCTATTTCTTAACCAGGAGGAACCAGCTGAGACTCCCACTGACACTAACACCTGTCAGGTAAGTAAAAGGGAAGGGAGACATATTGTGAAAATGGCGCCACTCAGTATTATATTACTTTCCTTTATACAAGTTTTATCTCAGAATGATTTATGGGGCTAAATTAACACAATATTATTCTTTTTTTCGCCAAAACTAGGAGGGAGCAGGCGACGCTCTGCCGCAGGTAAGCAGCAATGGGCACAATATGTTACGTTTATATGTTGTGTTGCGCTGCAATAAGGAGTTTAACTGAACTGAGTTTAATCCCCTTTTTCTGTATTCCCATTAGGACTGTCAGGAGCCTGAAAAGAGCCAAGATGACGTAAGCAGAAAAAATACCTTTTACAAACTTTGCGTTCAGTTGCGCTGTGAAATATTTGTTTCTGATCTTCTCTCTGTTTTATCCAGGAAGAACACCATCATTCGTCAACATTCCCCTTCCACCATTGCTATCACTGCAAGGTAAGCAGAAAATAATCAATGAATGGAAAAGTGCAATTAAAGACATTGTAAAGATTTGTTTGATCATATTCTGTACTGATCTGAGTTTTCTTATCTTAACCAGGAGAATCGAAGGGGCATGCCTCCGTGTCAGCCCATCAGACTCTTTGGGGTAAGCAGCAAAGACAATTATATTACAATTTCAATCCCGGCATCAGATCGCCCTACAGAACATTCACTTTAGCATCTTCTCTAGGGAACTGAGTTAATGTAGTTCTGTGGGGCTGAATTAATGGGAATAGTTTTATAGGTTGGGTTAGACTGCAACACGCAGACTGTCGTCTAAAGATTGTAACTGACTTTATTTTTAATCCCCTTTTCCTGTCTTTTCAACAGCCAACATCATCGGAGGAATCCAGTGACAGTGACCATTCCTGTCACTGTGAGGTAAGCAGAAAATAATCAATGAACGGATGAAAGTGCAATGAAAGAAATGTTAAAGATTTGTTTTATCATATTCTGTACTGATCGGAGTTGATCTCATAAAATAATGTTTTCTTATCTTAACCAGGAGAACCGAAGGGACATGCCCCCATTCGAGCCCTATTTTGATTCTGGGGAGTCATCAGGGGAGAGCAGTGACAGTGTAAGCAGAAAAAGAAAACTGTTACAAACTTTGTATTCATTTGCCCTGTGAAATATTCATTTTTCATCTTCTCTCTTTTATAACCAGGATGAACAACTGAGCGAGGAGGGAGCCCCCTCCGAGCTAATCTGGATGAGCTCTCTGAGCTCCTTGTTCTTTGTGTGAGGTAGGGATAATATTACCTACTGTACCCATTATATATATTACTGGCTCATTTGTTGGGGAATTGGTTAGTTCTTCTACATTTAATAAACTCACATATCAAATGCTCTTCTTATTTATTAATAAGGAAAACTCTTTCAGATAAAAAAAACTTGAATACCTCGAATTTACTAATTTGTAAAAAATATGGCACGACTTTGCCCAGGGCAACTCCCATTTACTTCTATATAAACTCACTCGCATTTAGATGGTGAAGTTTTACATTGGAGTTTTCAGGTTTTTTGCACTTAATAACAGACATTTGAGTTTTCGAGGCATAATTCCAATTTGAGGTTCTTTGAGTGCAAAATATCTTAAATTGTGAAAAAAAAAAATCAAACTCGAACTATTTACAAATTCCCCATATATGTGAGAACCCGACTAAAATGTTACCTAAGATAATGGTACCCCAACAATGAATTATTCCTTGTCCTTTATATATTTATTTCAACATTTTATCTAATACACTGAATTCATATGATAAATCCTTTTTCTCTTCCTCAGGTGGAGCAAAAACATCTGCCGAGCTGTAACACCTGCTCTATCTAGTAGAATTAGGTCTGAAGCAACTGGACTTTTCCCAGTTCATCTTGGAAACGTTTCCCCAACACATCCGAGCGGCTTCTTCAGTTCAGATGGCAGGTAGGGAATTCCCCGGCACTTGAACCCTTGAGGGTAGTACACTCACAGACATCCAATCACAATGGTTCCACTGAACTTGTTCAGTTAGGGGTTGGCTGAAACTGACAGGGGTAAGAAGGTGAGATCCAGTCACAGTGGTACCATGATTCTTATTGATGAGGGTGTTAATCCTTCAAAGTACATGACTGGAAGTGTGAACTGCTGTGAAACTGCTGCATACCGCCCTGATGACTGATCCGCAAGCCAGAGGGAAAGAAAGAGGCAGCAGGAATCAACATCAGTGAAACTTGTAGAAATCAGTAAGAAGGTCCGAGCGGGACATAAAAAGAGACAGAGAGACAAATGGCTAACTAGCAAGTAACCTCTACCTTGGCTGCAGGGGAGAGAGAGGCATTGCGGGACATTCAAGTAACTGCCCGGGACAGCTGGCTGTGCTATAGAAAGCGGCACTGTAAAGCGCCATTGTATGTTGATGATAAGCAGAGTGAGGAAACGGCTGAAAAAAGACACCGCCCTCAACAGCAGAACAAAGCTGAATCCAGAACAAGTTTGTTCCTTACTGGGCCTGTGTCTCAATACCACCTACTTCAAGCACAATGGAGTTTTCTATGGACAAAAACATGGTGGTGTTATGGGTTTGCCTGTGTCTCCAGTTCTACTGAACTGGTTCATGGAAAAAGTGGAAAAGAAAGCCCTGGGCACCTTCAAGGGAACTGAAAGAGCAGTACTTGCTTTTTGATTCCCACCGCCCTTTGGAACATACAACTTGGCGTTATTAGGACTTGACACTATTGGGCTGATACAGCAGAACAAAGCTGAATCCAGAACAAGTTTGTTCCTTACTGGGCCTGTGTCTCAATACCACCTACTTCAAGCACAATGGAGTTTTCTATGGACAAAAACATGGTGGTGTTATGGGTTTTCCTGTGTCTCCAGTTCTACTGAACTGTTACATGGAAGAAGTGGAAAAGAAAGCCCTGGGCACCTTCAAGGGAACTGAAAGAGCAGTACTTGCTGTTTGGTTCCCACCGCCCTTTGGAACATAAACTTGGCGTTATTTGGACTTTATACCATTGGGCCGAAACTGTGGCACCCAATGCAGAGGCTGAAGAGAAGGAATACAAACCTCTAAAAGGAGCTCTGAGAACTTGTGGGTCCCCAGACTGGGCCTTTATGGAAACTGAATCAAAGACAAGTAGTGATGAGCAATGTTGTTCGGCAGACATGGATTTGCAGTGAATTTGTGCATTTCGCAATTACCAAATTGTTTTGCCACGGAAAAATTGGTCGCCTGGTAAAAAAAGTTGTGGTCGTGTCAAATTGGGCGCAGTCCCAGCGATTTCACAACAGTTCACACTTCCAGGCATGTACTTCGAAGGATTAACACCCGCATCAATGGGAATCATGGTACCACTGTGACTGGATGTCACCTTCTTACCCCTGTCAGTTTCAGCCAACCCCTAACTGGATACGTTTAATGGAATCATTGGGATTGGATGTCTGTGACTGTTCTACCCTCAAGGGTTTAAGTGCCGGGGAATTCCCTACCTGCCATCTGAACTGAAGAAGCCGCTCAGATGAGTTGGGGAAACGTTTCCAAGATAGACTCCGAAAAATACAGTTGTTTTACACTTAATTCTGCTACAAGGCAGCCATCGGGGGGTGGGGTAGGGGCACAGGGGCCCATTTGTCATCCTCGGGCCCCACAATAACATCTTAATAACATCTGGTCCCCGATGGCTAGCCTCCTCTGCAGCAAAGGAAAGAAATATGGAATTCAGAAAACACTTGCAAGCGTTGGTAAGTGCATCTGATGCTAAATCAAATAGAAGTCGCCCTTCAAACAGAAGGCTGACAACAATATTAAATCTTTTCTCTTTTTGTAAAGAGACAGATTTATACAATAAACGTTCCATTGTTGTGTGACATTGAGCGGCTCTGTTTGCTTATTAGAGAGACAGGGAAAGGTTGGGGGAACAGGGAGGGGGGACTGGAGTTTTGCTTTGCTGAGACACCCGAGAAACTATGGGGGGGGCATTTACTAACCGGCTTTTTGGGGTCAGACGCAAAAATGTCTCAAACCCATTAAAAGTTGTGGGGAAAAAGTTGCAACTTTGTTTTCAACGTTTTTCCGATTTGACTATGTAATTTCACTGCAGGATTCTGCTGGAGAAGCTCTATAAGAACTTTTACTTAATGTAACATTATGCACTCTAATAACCAAAAAAAACTATTTTATATTTGGTGTTAGTGTCCCTTGATCCAAAAAAAAAGACCTTGGGTCTCACATTTTACTAACCATTTTCAGTTGTGTAGCAGCCCCCTATTGTTTAAATGGCCAAAATATGTTTGTGTGTTTTAATGAGGCACAAATCTAAGCACATAATCAGTTTAGTGGCAAAACGAGGTTTATTCACACAATTAAATAAAAACAATGTATATTATATAAAAAGAATGTGTACTGCTTTGTACTTATATTTATAACACATTTACTTACTGGCACAGATCCTATCTGATCCCCCCATTGTAAGCAGCAGTCCTGCCCTGCTTTATGGCTGAGATTCTAGCTATCTGTATAACAGAGCATTCTGTCACAGTGGCACAGATCCTATCTGATCCCCCCCATTGTAAGCAGCAGTCCTGCCCTGCTTTATGGCTGAGATTCTAGCTATCTGTATAACAGAGCATTCTGTCACAGTGGCACAGATCCTATCTGATCCCCCCCATTGTAAGCAGCAGTCCTGCCCTGCTTTATGGCTGAGATTCTAGCTATCTGTATAACAGAGCATTCTGTCACAGTGGCACAGATCCTATCTGATCCCCCCCATTGTAAGCAGCAGTCCTGCCCTGCTTTATGGCTGAGATTCTAGCTATCTGTATAACAGAGCATTCTGTCACAGTGGCACAGATCCTATCTGATCCCCATTGTAAGCAGCAGTCCTGCCCTGCTTTATGGCTGAGATTCTAGCTATCTGTATAACAGAGCATTCTGTCACAGTGGCACAGATCCTATCTGATCCCCATTGTAAGCAGCAGTCCTGCCCTGCTTTATGGCTGAGATTCTAGCTATCTGTATAACAGAGCATTCTGTCACAGTGGCACAGATCCTATCTGATCCCCCCATTGTAAGCAGCAGTCCTGCCCTGCTTTATGGCTGAGATTCTAGCTATCTGTATAACAGAGCATTCTGTCACAGTGGCACAGATCCTATCTGATCCCCATTGTAAGCAGCAGTCCTGCCCTGCTTTATGGCTGAGATTCTAGCTATCTGTATAACAGAGCATTCTGTCACAGTGGCACAGATCCTATCTGATCCCCATTGTAAGCAGCAGTCCTGCCCTGCTTTATGGCTGAGATTCTAGCTATCTGTATAACAGAGCATTCTGTCACAGTGGCACAGATCCTATCTGATCCCCCCATTGTAAGCAGCAGTCCTGCCCTGCTTTATGGCTGAGATTCTAGCTATCTGTATAACAGAGCATTCTGTCACAGTGACACAGATCCTATCTGATCCCCATTGTAAGCAGCAGTCCTGCCCTGCTTTATGGCTGAGATTCTAGCTATCTGTATAACAGAGCATTCTGTCACAGTGGCACAGATCCTATCTGATCCCCCCATTGTAAGCAGCAGTCCTGCCCTGCTTTATGGCTGAGATTCTAGCTATCTGTATAACAGAGCATTCTGTCACAGTGGCACAGATCCTATCTGATCCCCCCATTGTAAGCAGCAGTCCTGCCCTGCTTTATGGCTGAGATTCTAGCTATCTGTATAACAGAGCATTCTGTCACAGTGGCACAGATCCTATCTGATCCCCCCATTGTAAGCAGCAGTCCTGCCCTGCTTTATGGCTGAGATTCTAGCTATCTGTATAACAGAGCATTCTGTCACAGTGACACAGATCCTATCTGATCCCCCCATTGTAAGCAGCAGTCCTGCCCTGCTTTATGGCTGAGATTCTAGCTATCTGTATAACAGAGCATTCTGTCACAGTGGCACAGATCCTATCTGATCCCCCCCATTGTAAGCAGCAGTCCTGCCCTGCTTTATGGCTGAGATTCTAGCTATATGTATAACAGAGCATTCTGTCACAGTGGCACAGATCCTATCTGATCCCCCCCCCCATTGTAAGCAGCAATCCTGCCCTGCTTTATGGCTGAGATTCTAGCTATCTGTATAACAGAGCATTCTGTCACAGTGGCACAGATCCTATCTGATCCCCCCCATTGTAAGCAACAGTCCTGCCCTGCTTTATGGCTGAGATTCTAGCTATCTGTATAACAGAGCATTCTGTCACAGTGGCACAGATCCTATCTGATCCCCCCCATTGTAAGCAGCAGTCCTGCCCTGCTTTATGGCTGAGATTCTAGCTATATGTATAACAGAGCATTCTGTCACAGTGGCACAGATCCTATCTGATCCCCCCCATTGTAAGCAACAGTCCTGCCCTGCTTTATGGCTGAGATTCTAGCTATCTGTATAACAGAGCATTCTGTCACAGTGGCACAGATCCTATCTGATCCCCCCATTGTAAGCAGCAGTCCTGCCCTGCTTTATGGCTGAGATTCTAGCTATCTGTATAATAGAGCATTCTGTCACAGTGGCACAGATCCTATCTGATCCCCCCCATTGTAAGCAGCAGTCCTGCCCTGCTTTATGGCTGAGATTCTAGCTATCTGTATAATAGAGCATTCTGTCACAGTGGCACAGATCCTATCTGACCCCCCCCCCCATTGTAAGCAGCAGTCCTGCCCTGCTTTATGGCTGAGATTCTAGCTATCTGTATAACAGAGCATTCTGTCACAGTGGCACAGATCTGATCCCCATTGTAAGCAGCAGTCCTGCCCTTATATTTCTAAAGAGAAATAAGACATTCTGAACACATATTTCAAAATTGCTATGTTCTACTCGACCATCTAAGGACATAAATGCTTGCTAAGATATCCAAGATGTTTAGGATTCAATATGAATGACATCTGAATCACCAGGGGAATTGGATCCATATTCTAAGTTGCATTTCAGGATATAGGCACTGCAAATAGAAAATACATGATTGGGTGATGATCAGTAAAGTGGCAGAATGTTACATGGAGTTGGCCAGAGACTTATCATAACGTTGCTACTCAATACCCACCAAAACTGTATGTCAGCACAAAGCCGGGCGCTTGCTCTGTTTGATCACTGATGAACCTGAGGAACATGTTCTGACCAGTGGAGGTGGCCGAAAGGGTGAACAGGGGTCCACAGAATGTTTTCAGGAGGGGTGCGTTAGTGGAAGTCCCATCATACACAGACAGGTAATCATTGCTACATGTGTGGCTATTTTGTGTATAGAAACTGATCTTGCTCAGTGAGACCTAGAAGACAGAAGGAACAGTAGAAGTCTGAGCAGAGGCTGGTGCTTTTACATTCTGTAAACAGGTAGAGACCTGAAGGGATTTGTCCCTGGAGCAGTGCAACTTACACTATTGGTTTTTTTTTAGATTTCATGATATAAGCACTATTAAAAAATATGAATGTGTTTCAAGGGCGCCCCCTGCTGTTCCAGCCTCCATGAAGGCCAGGCAGAATGGCTAAAGCTTAATTCACTGAAACAGGATCCATCTTCTTATGTTTCCCTGCTCAGTTATACACTCCTGTAACCACAAAGCTGGGCCCTACTGGGATCTTGCCCTCCCTCTCCTGGCAGGATCATTGCATGTCTATCAAATCAGAGAATTAATTTATATATTGGATGAGAGTATCTCCTTACCTTATGGGAAGCCGGAGCAGTGATGATATAGGAACAGTTGCTATTAGGGGGGTAATTCTTGGGGTATCCAGGAGAAGTGATGTTCCTTGATGGGGTGTAATAAGTGCCTCCACATTTCACTGGTAGAAACAGAAAGAAAGCGCATTAACAGGATCCCTCATTTATCAGCTTCTCATCTAATATATATGGATTAGGGGATTGACCAATAACAGAAATTCTAGCAAGTCAGTCGGACCCAGAAACCCATTTCCAGAACAGAGTTTCAGGCAATGGGCTTCTAACAGAGTTTCACATTGCAGCCAATAGAAAGGGGTCCTACGAAGCAATGAGAGAAGGCTTTTGTCGTTGGCTTTACTGGTGCCCCATATTTGATGCTTTAGGTGCCATTACTTTATTACGTGCTCCCTACTGAGCCAGTTTCCTTGTGTAACATACAATGAAATAACAACTATACTGTACCTTATTTCCCTTTTGTGTGTATCTACTCCCTAGATTCTATGAAGGTCTTCCTGCAGTTTCAGTCTTTCTTGCAATCCATTAGCCATTATTCACCTCCTATCACCTGCTTGTAGAGTTATAACACTCTAACAGAAAGCTGAAAAGTGATGCCTGGGGGGTGGCCGCGGATGTGGCACCACTTTGGTCAACTTAGGGTGGCAAATGGGCCTAAACCTCTCTGATTGTGGTTCTATGGCCCAAGAGTCGTGCAATATTGGGTTTGAGAACATGAATGGAATGCTACATTTATAGTATTATCAGGAACGAGTATGTTCATTGGTTGTACAGAGTAATACTATTGGCAGCATAGTTCAGTGGGGTGTAGTGGCCCTTTAAGAACCACCATAGTATATATTTCCCCCCAGTATGATATGTATCTAATACAACGGCGGCACTGTAGCCAACCCATACTCACCTGTACTGTATGAGGCACTGAAACCAGTCGCTTTAAGGTTTTTACTACCGACAAACTCCACTAACATCATACTTGATGAGGCGATCAGTGCAGGAACGCGTTTAGACCCACAGGTTCTGTCCAGTAGAAGCGGGGAAGTTCTGGTGCGCCCATCATAAACTCTAATGTAGTCAGAGGCACAGTTTGGGGCAGATTGGAGATTAAAGGCAGCGAACGTCAGGGTTACCTGCAGGGGCAACGTTAATGTCAGCGTGTGTTAAAGGGAAACTATACCTTCCTGTATTTAATAATAGACTTACATATTTAATCCATTTTATATACTATGAAGTAAGCAATACTGATGGATGTTTTTGCCTTCCAATTTTGCCTTTTTCAAATGGGAGTCACGGACCCTGGCTAAGAAAAAGCTGTGGCCCTTTGAGGCTGTAGTTTGGTCATTTGTCTCTTGTTATTGTTCCTGTCTAATTCCTCTCCCATTCATTTTCCATTCTCTCATTCAAACCCCTGTGTGCTTGCTAGGGTAGGTTTGATCCTAACCTGATGTTCTTGGGGTGTCACTTTGTTTTGCCTCAATATAAGGAGCCCCTCACATATAGTATGCCTAGAATAAACAGTGATTTAGATTAAGCAACCCTGAACCAAGATAGAAATAGAAGAAAATGAAGTATATGAAGTAATAGATTGATCACCAAATCGGACGGTGCCTGGATGACCCACACACACTTGGCATTATTTGGGTAAGGAGATGGATAATTGGCTGAGGTGACAGTTCCCTTGGCATCAGTAAGGAGAGAACTACAGACATCTGAAAGGGAAAATATGTATTAGGAATCATTAGAATGGTCCATAAAATACAGAGATGGGTGTAAGCCATTTACTGAGCACTTGGCTCGGTGCTTACCACACTCATAGAGCCGGTTTATCTTTATAATATCCAAGCTGGTCATTGTGCTTCCCGCTCCAATTATTATATTGGGGTTAAGCTTGGCCACTATAGTGTTTTTTCCAGTTGTGTTGCTGAAAGCCCACCTACAATAAAGGCAAGAAGTAAGTCATATAGCCACAAGGCAGCAGGAGAGGTTGTATTATCTCCACAATATATATATATTCATGTGTGGATGCATTTTCCCCACCCCAAGCTTTTGTATAGTTATTATTAGATTTGAGGCATCATCTCAAACTTTCATTATTATCTCCCGTAACCCTTCTATACTCATATACTGTATATGTATATAATGATATACTCACGCTGGGTAATGCATGATAGAGCGGTAGTCATATATTGTGTTGAGGTTGTTGGTATTCATTATCTCAAAGTTGACGATGTCACCTATCATAAACAGCAGGTCAGAAGGGCTGGGGCGTCTTTGCACCTTTTATATAAAATCAGCAACTTCCATCAAGGGGTTGGTGAGCAACATGTTGCCCTGAGCCACTGGTTGATCATCACTGTTATAGAGCATAAGGGCCCTTTAGTTTCTGGTGGAGATGGTGGGGAAAAAACCCGGTGGGCCCCGGTGGCCCAGATCCGACCCTTGCCGGCGCTCCCCTGGCCGACTGTTCCTCCCCTGACGCATTAAACGCTCATGGGAAGGACGTCGGGTGCGGGACCCTGCAGGGGGCTAAGGGAGGCTCAGCGGGGGCCCCTGTGGGGGGAGTTAGGGGGTGCGGGTGACTCAGCCAGCGGGGGCCCAGTGGGCCCTGCACCCCCCAGTCCAACCCTGGGCATTTATGCACCTTTTATATGAATTCAACAACCTCCATCAATGAAACAATACAAAGCACTCTCACCCTTCTGAAAAAAGATCCATAATACAGATGCAGGAGCATAAATACAATATATTGTCTCATAGTCTATATAGAAACAGGTACATGTTCATTATACAGGTTCAGCATAGGAATTCCCATATACTAATCATTACACTGCAGGAACAGCCCCCCTGTGCCTATACAAAGACATACTATGAAACCAGGGCACCTTATGTATTCCCCTGTACTAAGTACATCTCAGCTGGAACATTATAGAGCATGGGGGCCCTTTAGTTTCTGGTGGAGATGTTACTAACCCCACATACCTGGTGAGATGTACTGATACATTATATTAACATAGTTATCCCGGTCGCTCCTGGAGTGCTCATGTACAAAGCCCAGGGCATGGTTGAGTTCGTGCATGGTTGTCCCCTCGGAAGTACAGTAACCTTTCTCTACGGACACCACTTGGGCACCTCCTTGACGCCCCATGTAGGACCAACAGCTGGAATAAAACATAGGAAAGTTATTGACAAACTGGGTTAATAAACAGATCTTCAAACCACTTTTCACACCGATATATACAGTAGTTGCTGCAGTTGCCATTTGGCTGTACTTATTTTTGAAGTGTGAATCTTATATTGATCTGTATGGATGCAGGTTGGACTATCACTGTAAATATCTAAATACTTTGGCCTATTGCTGTAAGCATTCTAACGCAGGTTGGTCAACAACTGGGCGCATTCTAATGTCTGGTTAGCTATAGGCTGAAGCTACCACATGATCCTATTGGTTAGAGAATGGTCTATCACAGTTAGTATTCTAATGCTCCAGTTGGTTCCAGGTTGATCTAGCACTGTAAACATTCTAATGCTCTGATTGACGACAGATTGATCTAGCACTGTGATAATTTAATGCTCTGATTGGCTACAGGTTAGTCTACAACTCTAAAGGTGGCCATACACGGGCCGATTGTAGCTGCTGATATCAGTCCCTTGGACAGATTCAGCAGCTTATTGGCCCCTGTAGGGGAAACAATTACTGGCCTGCCCGACCGATATCTGGCCTGAAATCGTCCAGATATCAATGGGGCAGGTTAAAAAATTCAGTCAGATCAGGGAGCTGATGCGGTCCCCAAACCGATTGCGCCTATTTCAGTCATTATAATTCGATCGTTTGGCCCCAGGGCAGCCTACTATAGGGGCCCCACACACAGTGCCCCCAATTGCCCCCATAGACAATGCCCCATAGTAAGTGCCCCCAATAGCCCCCATAGATTGATTGAACTATCCGGGACAGCGGGATGCGCTATAAAAACCGGCGGGACAGTGTTGGGGGGTATGTTATAATATATAAAAATGTTTTTTTGGAGCAGCTGGGATGGTGCCCCCCTGGGAGTTGGTGCCCTATGCAGACTGAGTACTCTGCTTATAGGGAGCGGCGGCCCTGCCCCAGGGCCATACAACGGAATTAGCCTAAGTTCTCCCAATAACGCCCACCCGTAGGTGGGGATATCGGGAGAAGATCCCCTCGCTTGGCGACTTCGCCAGGTGAGCGGATCTTTACGTGTAGGGCCACCTTAAGCATTCTTACACTCCAATTGGCTGCAGGTTGGTTTACAACTAGGTGTATTCTAATGTTCTAGCTAACTACAGGCTGATGATCTATCACTGTAACTATTCTAATGCTCCTACTGGCTACAGGTTGATCTACCCCTGTAAGCATTCTAATACCCTAATTAGCCACAGTTACTATTTGGCTGTGCTAATTTTTGAAGTCTAAATGCTGTATTGATCCATATGGAAGCAAGTTGGTCTATCACTGTGATTATATCATTACTTTGGCTACACATTGATCCACCATTGTAAGTATATAATGCTTCAATTGGTTACAGGTTGGTCTATCACTGTCAGTATTCTAATGCTCTAATTGGTTACAGGTTGGTCTATCACTGTCAGTATTCTTTTCAATTGGTTACAGGTTGGTCTATCACTGTCAGTATTCTAATGCTCTAATTGGTTACAGGTTGGTCTATCACTGTCAGTATTCTAATGCTTCAATTGGTTACAGGTTGGTCTATCACTGTCAGTATTCTAATGCTCTAATTGGTTACAGGTGGGTCTATCACTGTCAGTATTCTAATGCTCTAATTGGTTACAGGTTGGTCTATCACTGTCAGTATTCTAATGCTTCAATTGGTTACAGGTTGGTCTATCACTGTCAGTATTCTAATGCTTCAATTGGTTACAGGTTGGTCTATCACTGTCAGTATTCTAATGCTCTAATTGGTTACAGGTTGGTCTATCACTGTCAGTATTCTAATGCTCTAATTGGTTACAGGTTGGTCTATCACTGTCAGTATTCTAATGCTCTAATTGGTTACAGGTTGGTCTATCACTGTCAGTATTCTAATGCCCTAATTGGTTACAGGTTGGTCTATCACTGTCAGTATTCTAATGCTTCAATTGGTTACAGGTTGGTCTATCACTGTCAGTATTCTAATGCCCTAATTGGTTACAGGTTGGTCTATCACTGTCAATATTCTAATGCTCTAATTGGTTACAGGTTGGTCTATCACTGTCAGTATTCTAATGCTTCAATTGGTTACAGGTTGGTCTATCACTGTCAGTATTCTAATGCCCTAATTGGTTACAGGTTGGTCTATCACTGTCAGTATTCTAATGCTCTAATTGGTTACAGGTTGGTCTATCACTGTCAGTATTCTAATGCTCTAATTGGTTACAGGTTGGTCTATCACTGTCAGTATTCTAATGCTCTAATTGGTTACAGGTTGGTCTATCACTGTCAGTATTCTAATGCCCTAATTGGTTACAGGTTGGTCTATCACTGTCAGTATTCTAATGCTCTAATTGGTTACAGGTTGGTCTATCACTGTCAGTATTCTAATGCTCTAATTGGTTACAGGTTGGTCTATCACTGTCAGTATTCTAATGCTTCAATTGGTTACAGGTTGGTCTATCACTGTCAGTATTCTAATGCTTCAATTGGTTACAGGTTGGTCTATCACTGTCAGTATTCTAATGCTTTGATTGGCTACCAGTTGGTCATAAGATTAAAATCATTTCTATAGTGTAAGTGAAGTTTATTTTGCCTGACAAACACAATAGAAAACAATTTGGAATTATTTCTTAGGGTGAAAGGGACCCTTTACCCGCCAGGCAATGGAACTCTTTATAGGCCCACCAGCCCCTTGTCTGATGTCACAAAGGGGCGGAGGCATGCACCTATAAATAGAGACTTCTGTTTTCTTGTGATATTTTTCATAATTTCCCCCCCCAAAATATATAAAATACTATGTGGTTGGTAGGGTAATTGGGAAAAGCCATAAAAAGTACAATTTCCCCAAGAGTTATATCTACTAATTATATCTATTGTGGCTCTTCCAGGACACACCCGATGTAAGTTTCCGTAAAGGTCCCCATACACGGGCCGATTCTAGCTGCTGAAATGGGTCCCTTAGACCGATTCACCAGCTTATCGGCCCATGTAGGGGCACAAACGACAGGCCTTCCTGACCGATATCTGACCTCGGGCAGGTTAAAAAATCTAGTCGGATCGGGGACCGCATCGGCTTGTTGGACCGACTTTGCCTCTACCCGTCGTTACAATTCGATCGTTTGGTCCCAGGGCCAAACGACCGAATTAGCCTGGATTCTCCCAATATCGCCCACCCGTAGGTGGGGGATATCGGGAGAAGATCTGTTCACTTGTTGGCGCTTGTAAACGTACCCATCGCCAGATGTTATATTGACATAATCATCTTCATCAGTGTAAGGGACAAACTGCACGCAGGTCAGGGTGGCGTACACTTCCATGGCCGACGTCATTGTGTTAACTTCACTGTTACCTGTGAGAAGCAAGAGGAAAAAAAAACGTGAATTTCTGTTTATTGCACATAAGGGTGTCTGTGCATTCCATTTTAAAGGGGAAGTAAGGCATCATTAAAATAAAAACAGAGGGCTTACAGATTCTCTAAAACGAAAGATTTTTTCATTTATCGTCGGACCAAGCTTATCCTGAAACAATCATTTAAAAGTACGATTTGTCCATCAACGAAAACGACCATTTCAAGCTATATCGTCTAGTTGAAGCTGGAAACTACCTGCTTTGTCCTGCAAACAACTAGACAATGGGCAAATGTAATTGTTAATGAGATAAAAATCTTAACCTGTATGGCCATCTTGATTCTTTTGCACAACATAGTTTTCCCTATCAGCCATCTTGGTGGTATCTAACATAGGGAGATTGATAAGCAATCAAACTAAAGCAGAGATACAGTGGCAATGAGGGTATAAAACCAAGAAGAGACAGTCAAGTCATTGGCATTTATTGGGCCACCAAAAAATGTTTTATTGTGCAGTGTTGCTTTAAGACTCAAACTCCCATCATCCTTTGCTACTTGTTGAGCATTGGGTGTCCCACTATCTCTTGTATGTCCTCTTTAAAGTAAATATGCAGAAGTGCCTACCATATTACACTCCATTCTGCAGAGCCCAGTGTGGTCACCTGACCTACTAGGGCCTAGTGGGTCTACTCGGGCTCCCCAGAAAACTTGACACCCTGGACCTACTATCACAGCCAACAGTTATATAGGTAGTATAGGCCCACAGTTAAAATAAGCAATGGCTGATGGGAATTCTCCTAGGCTGCAGCCCAGTAGGTCTTGGGTACAAGGGGTGAAGGTAGGCCAGTCCAACCCTCCACCTGAGGCACCCTTAAGGTCCCCATACACAGGCCGATTCTAGCTGCCGATATAGGTCCCTTAGACCGATTCGGCAGCTAATTGGCCCATGTATGGGCACTACCGACGGGTCTGCCCGACCGATATCTGGCCTGAAATCGGGCAGGTATCGATCGGGCAGGTTAAAAAATCTAGTCAGATTGGGGACCGCATCAGCTCGTTGATGCGGTCCCCGGACCGACTTTGCCTATACACGCCGTAATAATTAGATCCCCGGACCGACTTTGCCTATACATGCCGTAATAATTAGATCCCCGGACCGACTTTGCCTATACACGCCGTAATAATTAAATCGTTTGGCCTGGATTCTCCCAATATTACCCACCCATAGGTGGGGGATATCGGGAGAAGATCCGCTCACTTGGTGACATCGCCAAGCGAGCGGATCTTAAGGTGTATGGGCACCTTTACACAGGAGACTTCAGATTGGAAAGGTCGCCTACACAGTGAATTGACCCCATTGGCTCCCTGTAAGAGCTGGCAATAAAAACAGACCTTTCAGCATGACCATCATCAGAAATCATGGAGCCCTATGCAATTTACCTAACAGGGCCCACCCCAACCCACCATGCCCCTCATGCCCAGAAATTGCCCATTATCTACTTAAACCCTGTGGATCTTTACTTCTCTGGGGTCCTCTTTGGCATGATGTAGATTGACCTAGCTATTTGATTTTTCAAATGAACATACTAAGAGCAGGACTGCCATTGGTACCACTGTGACTGGATCTCACCTTCTTACACCTGTCAGTTTCAGCCAACCCCTAACTGAATACGATCAATGGAAGCATTGTGATTGGATGTCTGTAACTGTTCTACCCTCATGGGTTTAAATGCCGGGGAATTCCCTTCCAGTCATTTGAACTGAAGAAGCCGCTCGGATGAGTTGGGGAAACGTTTTCAAGAAAAACTCTTTTAGAATGAATTCTACTAGATACTGTATATCATGACCTGGATGAATGAGAATCTTCATAGAAATGTTGTTGGAAGAACTTACTGTATTTACTATCCAGTGTGTACGGCACATACACTGTCTCATTTGTTTTCTGCCATAAGCATTCTGTGGAGGTGATGGCACTACGTGAGACCCCAACAGCAATGTCTTCTTGAACCCGTGGGACTCCATTTCCTGATTCAAAAATAAACATAAAATGATGGCACTTGCCTTTCTTTGGAAGGACAACAGTCCTGTTCTGCTTTATGGCTATTTTTTACAATAAAGCACTGAGTCATAGATTTACATCTGAAAGACTTGGTCACTCCTAGGGTTGCTACTGGTTACCATCAGGGTTGCAACCCCAAGGATATTTTTACATGGGGCATTTGTTGACGATGTAAAATCACCTTTTGATCAGGAGACATTACCTTTCCATTGAAGGACATGGGAATCTCTGTGTGTACTCATTGCCCCAGTTTACCTTGGTTGGCTTTTAAGATCCTGCTGAAGACATCGCCCTGGCCGAAGGGATCACTTTTTCCTAGGGTGGGGGAAAAACAAATTTTGCTTTAATCTGAACATGATTGTGAGTCCATGAAAGCTCTATAGTGATATGGACATATTAAGTCATATATATTCAGGGCCGCCATCAGAAATCACAGGGCCCCTCACAACAAAATTTTCTGGGCCCCCCTCCTCCCACACCCCCAATAGCCCCTCCCCCAGTGACCCCTCCCATCAATACAAAGGACATACAGACATTGGTAGCCAGGGCCCCCTAAAACTTTGGTAGCCAGGGCCCCCTTAAAACATTGGTGGCCAGGGGTTACATTTTGCATTGGTGCCAGGGCAGGGACCCCTTAAAACATTGCTAGCCAGCCCAGGGCCCCCTAAAACATTGGTGGTCCTCCCCCAAATTACTCATACTATGGCCCGCTCCTTGCTGCTTCCTTCCGCATCCTTCAGCTCCCTACCCCCAGCATCCTCTGGCTCCCCCCCAGCATCCTCCTGTTTCTTCCCGGGCCACCCAAGAATCCTCCGGCTCTCCCCCCAGCATCCTCCTGCTTCCCCCAGGATCCTGCTGCTTCCCCCAGGGCCCCCCCAGCATCCTCCTGCTTCCCCCAGGGCCCCCCACAAGCATCCTCCAGATCCCCCTTCCCTCCCCCCAGTGGACTCCTGCTTCGTCTGGCTCCGCCTGCTTCCTCCGGCTCCGGTGGTGTCCTCCACTATGTCCCGCGGCTCCCCGCTACTTCTGTGCTTTTATAAGGTTGCGTCCTGTGCGCGTGATGTCAGTAAGCACGGGCGCAACCTTTTAAACGCGCTGATGTAGCGGGGAGCCGCGGGACATAGTGGAGGACACAACTAATGACAGGGCCTGGAGTTGATTAAAGGGGGCCCGAGCTAAGGAAACATGGCCGGGCCCCCTTTAAAGTTAAAAACGCCCGGGCCCGGGACGATTATCCCCCTGTGCCTCCCTGATGGCGGCCCTGTATATATATATAGTATACATTGCATTGAAACAAATGGCTGGCATCATCTATTGGTGGCTGGCAGCACGAGTGCTCTACTGCCATCAGCCTATGTTGTATATCAATCCAAGCTGTCACCCTTTCCATTCCATTTCCCCGGCACTGTATTCCACTTCCATGCTGCACCCTATTCCCAGAACAGAGCTATAAAAGGCAACTTGTAAATAAATTTGTAAATAAATCTACAGCAAACCTGAACTCTGTAATTACCAGCTAAGCAAGTGATCTGGCATTCATCCTTACATTATTATTGTATACTGCAATAAGCAAGGGGCCACTTTTTAAGTTTCTGACTTATAGCAGTACATGAAATAATTAAGCAAAGCACTTACCAGTACTATTATTGGGTGACAAGGTGGCCTGAAATTAGACAAACAGCTTTAAGCATTCTGAGAATCCTCAGTAAGCAAAGCATGGGTATGGGGCAAAGGTAAGGGGCAAAGGTAAGAAGCAAAGCATGGGTATGGGGCAAAGGGAATGGTAAGAAGCAAAGCATGGGTATGGGGCAAAGGGAATGGTAAGAAGCAAAGCATGGGTATGGGGCAAAGGGAATGGTAAGAAGCAAAGCATGGGTATGGGGCAAAGGGAATGGTAAGAAGCAAAGCATGGGTATGGGGCAAAGGGAATGGAATGAAGCAAAGCATGGGTATGGGGCAAAGGTAAGAAGCAAAGCATGGGTATGGGGCAAAGGGAATGGAATGAAGCAAAGCATGGGTATGGGGCAAAGGGAATGGTAAGAAGCAAAGCATGGGTATGGGGCAAAGGGAATAATAAGAAGCAAAGCATGGGTATGGGGCAAAGGAAATGGTAAGAAGCAAAGCATGGGTATGGGCAAAGGGAATGGTAAGAAGCAAAGCATGGGTATGGGGAAAGGGAATGGTAAGAAGCAAAGCATGGGTATGGGGCAAAGGGAATGGTAAGAAGCAAAGCATGGGTATGGGGCAAAGGGAATAGAATGAAGAAAAGCATGGGTATGGGGCAAAGGGAATGGAATGAAGCAAAGCATGGGTATGGGGCAAAGGGAATGGTAAGAAGCAAAGCATGGGTATGGGGCAAAGGGAATGGTAAGAAGCAAAGCATGGGTATGGGGCAAAGGGAATGGGAAGAAGCAAAGCATGGGTATGGGCAAAGGGAATGGTAAGAAGCAAAGCATGGGTATGGGGCAAAGGGAATGGAATGAAGCAAAGCAGTGGTATGGGCAAAGGGAACGGTAAGAAGCAAAGCATGGGTATGGGGCAAAGGGAATGGTAAGAAGCAAAGCGTGGGTATGGGGCAAAGGGAATGGAATGAAGCAAAGCATGGGTATGGGCAAAGGGAATGGTAAGAAGCAAAGCATGGGTATGGGGCAAAGGGAATGGTAAGAAGCAAAGCATGGGTATGGGGCAAAGGGAAATGGGAAGAAGCAAAGCATGGGTATGGGGCAAAGGGAACGGTAAGAAGCAAAGCATGGGTATGGGGCAAAGGGAATGGTAAGAAGCAAAGCGTGGGTATGGGGCAAAGGGAATAGCCAGAAGTGTTGGCAAAAGAGTCCATTTTACTTACCTGATACTTACTCAATGCTTGGCCAAAAAGACAGGAGATAAGGATGGCACAAATGGAGCAGACCATATTGTATTGTGCAAGCTGAGGAATTCTCCTGAACTCTCATACTGTAATTCCCAAGCCCTTATATTTAGAGCCCAGTAGCAGTGGAATGGGAGGGAAGGCAGCCGATTGGCCTCCAAGTTATACCATGTAAAAGTGCCCTCTTGTCTACAATCATAACAAATATTAATAATGGCAGCCCCCTTGGCTGAGCTGCTCTCCCTTCTCTTTGGTCGGAAACTCCTCGTCCTTGGTTATATAATATAATTTTTGTAGTTGGAGAATGATAAGTAGGTTTATCAAGGCCATAGCCCAAACATGTAGTGTGTTATGGCTGCTCTAATAGATGACGTATAAATGCCTGCCTTGAGCTGCCTGGCTACTATTATTCCCTCGATAAAATACCAGGCACCTTCAACCAACGGCTTGAAAAAAATGTCTTTAAATGGAATAGCCGAGACTTGGGTTCTCTTTTATTCTGGGCCTTTACATAATGCTTTTTGTTAGTCCTTCCAACCCTATTCCAACATTCTGATCCAACAGATAAATAAGGTACAAAGGAGAGGTAAATACCATTGCTTTATTACCCAGCACTTTACTTCTCACATATATTGGTGTATAGGCACCATCCCAGTGCATTGTGCCTGAGTCCGAGCTTTCAGCCAGCGCTACACATTAGAACTGCTTTCAGCTAACCTATTGTTTCTCCTACTCCCATGTAACAGGAGGAGTCCCAAGCCGGACTTGGATTTCTTACTATTGAGTGCAATTCTGATACCTACTGGGAGCTGCTATCTTGCCCCCTTCCCATTGTTCTGCTGATTGGCTGCTGGGGGTGAGGGGGTGGATATCACTCCAACTTGCAGTGCAGCAGTAAAGTGTGACTGAAGTTTATCAGAGCATACTCTATAGTTATATAACTACAGAATAGACTATGCAGACCCGCTGAGGTCACTGTGCAAAGTGCAGTAGAACTTTTAACACCCCTCCCATACCAAGCAATGGACCAGTCCCAGCACCCATGTGTATACTGGTAAATAGAACAGTGTATTTCATGGTCTAGGGCAGTTCTCTTTCCATGGGGCAGATGTGGGAGCTTGGGGACTTAGCCAGTTCATTAATTTCAAAATGTTTAATGGGCAAGAGTTCCAATTAAAGCCACAGGGCCGCCATCAGAAATCACGGGGCTCCTTACAACAAAATTTTCAACAAAATTATACAGGGAACTCTGAGTATCACTCATGTATTATAAGGGATAATGTACCCCCTACTGTAAATGATAAGGATATTAGCAGTCCCTGAGGGGTTCTGTGCCCATATAAAGGCACAAGGCTGCAGGGAGTTATACAGGGAACTCTGAGTATCACTCATGTATTATAAGGGATAATGTACCCCCTACTGTAAATGATAAGGATATTAGAAGTCACTGAGGGGTTCTGTGCCCATATAAAGGCACAAGGCTGCAGGGAGTTATACAGGGAACTCTGAGTATCACTCATGTATTATAAGGGATACTGTACCCCCTACTGTAAATGATAAGGATATTAGCAGTCACTGAGGGGTTCTGTGCCCATATAAAGGCACAAGGCTGCAGGGAGTTATACAGGGAACTCTGAGTATCACTCATGTATTATAAGGGATACTGTACCCCCTACTGTAAATGATAAGGATATTAGCAGTCACTGAGGGGTTCTGTGCCCATATAAAGGCACAAGGCTGCAGGCTGAGTTATACAGGGAACTCTGAGTATTACTCATGTATTATAAGGGATAATGTACCCCCTACTGTAAATGATAAGGATATTAGCAGTCACTGAGGGGTTCTGTGCCCATATAAAGGCACAAGGCCTGCAGGCTTGAGTTATACAGGGAACTCTGAGTATCACTCATGTATTATAAGGGATAATGTACCCCCTACTGTAAATGATAAGGGATATTAGCAGTCACTGAGGGGTTCTGTGACTAAAGCTTGACAAGGATTAGGCTGCACAATTTTTGAGCATCTATACCAGCCCTTTAGTAGGGAATATCTGTGCCCCTGAAGATGCCTTTGCAGCTCCCCTTCTGCCTTTCTATTAGTTTACACCACATACACTGGGCAGTTGTCATTTGAAAGTATTTACTTCCCCTTTATCCTTTCCTGTCTCTTTCCACTGTGGCACTTAATCCCAGAATTCCATGACTCCCTTGGCTTGAGCCCCACATCAGCCCAACAGACAGTGACTGTGGCATCTTACAGAAGCCCTGGCCCATAACTTACTCCGTGCAAAAGTGACCCCTAAATAGCAATGATCCAGTGGTTAATTAAAAGGGGAATAAAACCAATGTACTGACCTTCTCAGGAGGCCTGAGGTCCCACCCACCGAGCTGCTCCAAAGGGAACCCCTAGATTAGCCAGACTCAGGGTGATTTCCCCGGCTACCTGGTGCCTGGAGTAGCGGTCACAGTGCCTCAAGCCTCTACTCGTTCCTCCTCTGATAAGGGGGAACAGCAGAGCCTCGTCCCAAACTGTATGTGGGGTCCTATTCATCAGCGAGGTCTGGGCTTCTGTTGCCCACCATTGCTGGTGAGAGTGCCCCCAATGTAGCTGTGACTCCCAGGCTCCTCCTCCTTGGTAAGTGGGCAACCAACAGCTGAAGAACAACACAAACAGGGCTACTGAACATGATGTATCTGCTGCTGACCCACCAGAAGAGGACAGCCCGGACCTGGAAGGGCATCAGTATGAAGAGAAGAGGCTTGAGGGAGTTGGATCTGCTGTACCTACTGACCCATAAAGCTGCCCTACCCTGAGACCCCACTCACCAACCTACCTTCTAGGAAAGAAACACACAGTTCTCTCTTCTGGTGGTCGTACCCCAGGGAGTAGCGCAGCTTTGGGATGTGGTTGAGGCATTGGCTGAACTTCTCCACATATTCATTCTCAGGAGCCAGAGATTCCTCGTTCTTCTCTACAACAAATATACAGACACAAAAAGGCTTATGCAATGGTTACATGCCCCCCAGGCACCTCCCATAGGGGCTGCCCCCTCTATGGTTATGCCATATGAGATGCCAACCCTGGAGGCCTCAGATTAAGGGTTGGTTTGGGGATCATCTTATTATGTGATACCTGAATTTATCTTCTCTGAAATGGTTTCCACCTTTCCCTGTGGTTCCGTCTCCCCTGACTTTTCATCCTTGTTTTCCTTCGATGTTTCTTCTTTATCGCCCCCCCGCCCTATCTTGGGGCAGGGCTCCTTGCTTCTGTAGGTGTAGGGAAAGCGCAGTTTGGCTTGAGGGTGAACCAGCTCAGTGCGCTTGTATAATACTCATCTGTAGGGGAGAGAAGAGCAGCAAAGAGCCCGTCAGAATCTGATCCCCCCATTGTAAGCAGCAGTCCTGCACTGCTTTATGGCTGAGTTCTAGCTATCTGTATAACAGAGCATTCTGTCACAGTGGCACAGATCCTATCTGATCCCCCCCATTGTAAGCAGCAGTCCTGCCCTGCTTTATGGCTGAGATTCTAAGCTATCTGTATAACAGAGCATTCTGTCATAGTGGCACAGATCCTATCTGACCCCCCCCCCCCCCCCATTGTAAGCAGCAGTCCTGCCCTGCTTTATGGCTGAGATTCTAGCTATCTGTATAACAGAGCTTCTGTCACAGTGGCACAGATCCTATCTGATCCCCCCATTGTAAGCAGCAGTCCTGCCCTGCTTTATGGCTGAGATTCTAGCTATCTGTATAACAGAGCATTCTGTCACAGTGGCACAGATCCTATCTGATCCCCCCCCATTGTAAGCAGCAGTCCTGCCCTGCTTTATGGCTGAGATTCTAGCTATCTGTATAACAGAGCATTCTGTCACAGTGGCACAGATCCTATCTGAATCCCCCCATTGTAAGCAGCAGTCCTGCCCTGCTTTATGGCTGAGATTCTAGCTATCTGTATAACAGAGCATTCTGTCACAGTGGCACAGATCCTATCTGATCCCCCCCATTGTAAGCACAGTCCTGCCCTGCTTTATGGCTAGATTCTAGCTATCTGTATAACAGAGCATTCTGTCACAGTGGCACAGATCCTATCTGATCCCCCCATTTTAAGCAGCAGTCCTGCCCTGCTCTTATGGCTGAGATTCTAGCTATCTGTATAACAGAGCATTCTGTCACAGTGGCCACAGATCCTATCTGATCCCCCCCCCATTGTAAGCAGCAGTCCTGCCCTGCTTTATGGCTGAGATTCTAAGCTATCTGTATAACAGAGCATTCTGTCACAGTGGCACAGATCCTATCTGATCCCCCCATTGTAAGCAGCAGTCCTGCCCTGCTTTATGGCTGAGATTCTAGCTATCTGTATAAACAGAGCATTCTGTCACAGTGGCACAGATCCTATCTGATCCCCCCCATTGTAAGCAGCAGTCCTGCCTGCTTTATGGCTGAGATTCTAGGAAAACAATATAGCAACTCCTACATTAAAATACAAATATAGAGAGAAGGCAGTCAGTTATAAGTGAGTTATAAATATGTACCAGTTTTGCCCCCCATACACAGTACCCCCATACACAGTAGCCCCCCCACACACAGGGACATTCATGGAACTATCCAGGACAGCGGGATGCGCCATAAAAATCGGGACTGTCCCGCGAAAAGCGGGACAGTTGGGGGGTATGTTCTGGCACACAATAAGCTGTACCCCCATACTGTACTCTCTATGGTAACACTATGGCACCTCCTACCCATATGTATAATACAAATATACAGAGAAGGAATGTTCTGGGCACACAGTAAGCTGTACCCCCATACTGTACTCTCTATGGTAAACACTATGGCACCTCCTACCCATATGTATATTCCTTTGGCTCCCAGGGACTGTAGGACGTCTGTGCTTGAGGAGAGCCTGCGCTATCTAAATAGTAAGAGAATGCCCAAGAAATTTTGGGATAATGCCTGGTTGGCCCTTCAAGGGAGGCTTTTTGTGAGAGGAAATTTAAAATATCTCAATATAGTTGATAGACACTGCCCATGGGGATGTAAAAAGGAGAATCACAAGAACACTTTTTAGTTGATTGCCCCGTGTCTCGAAATCTGAGAAAATCTCTAGCTGTTTTCTTTAAACTTGAAAGTTCTTGAAAATCTTAATTTTTCTGAGTTTTCTTATGGGATTGTAGGTGAGAGGGGAGTGCAAAATGTTAAGAGGGAATCCTTGTATATAGTCATCTCTGTGTTACGGTACCACCTCTGGCAGATGCGCTGTAAAATGACTCTGGGGCAAATAAGTGACTCTATTGAACGGGTTGTTAATGTGATTTTAAGAGAGATTTTTCTATTAAAACAAGTGAAATGAGGAAATCAAATACAAATGAAACTTTTTGGCAAAATGTAAACAGTTTCTTTTTGATTTTAAAGTTTTTCGTGTTGTTTGATGTATTGTAATATGAATTATTTTTTGCTTTTGTAAATGTTTTTTATCTTCAATAAAATCCTACCATAGTATAAATACAAATATACAGAGAAAGAATGTTCTGGGCAACACAATAAGCTGTACCCCATACTGTACTGTCTAAGGGAAACACTATGGCACCTCCTACCCATATGTATAAATACAAATATACAGAGAAGGAATGTTCTGGGCACACAATAAGCTGTACCCCCATACTGTACTGTCTAAGGGAAACACTATGGCACCCCCTACCCATATGTATAAATACAAATATACAGAGAGGAATGTTCTGGGCACACAATAAGCTGTACCCCCATACTGTACTGTCTAAGGGAAACACTATGGCACCTCCTCCCATATGTATAAATACAAATATACAGAGAAGGAATGTTCTGGGTACACAATAAGCTGTACCCCCATACTGTACTGTCTAAGGGAAACACTATGGCACCTCCTACCCATATGTATAAATACAAATATACAGAGAGGGAATGTTCTGGGCACACAATAAGCTGTACCCCCATACTGTACTGTCTAAGGAAACACTATGGCACCTCCCTCCCATATGTATACAATACAAATATACAGAGAAGGAATGTTCTGGGCACACAATAAAGCTGTTACCCCCCTCGGCAAAATCTGCACATCATTGTAATTCACCTTAGGTGGCCATATGAGGAAAAGATTGCTTGTTGGCGATCTCGTATGGCCGTACTTTTATTTGGTAAAAGAAATTTGCTCCTGTTGTGCTCCTGGATTGAGTATTTTAGGGTACAGCTACTGTGCTGTCATACTCCACGCCCCCATGTAGAGATTGTAAGTCTCCTCTTTGAGGCAGGTGGCTCCTCTTCACTCTTGTATTGGTTATTTGATGCTTTATATGTTACTCCAGGTTTTCTGTATGGCCAAACTCGCTAACATGCCAGCAAGTAATGTTCTTTTTGTTACAAAAATGTACGCCGCTATCGCGGATATGTTGGCGGCTTTTAAATAAATAAATGTTTAAATATATAATAATAAAATACCGGTATGGCTCCTCACATCTAGCAAATTATGTGGATACCCCCAGGCTCGCATCTTTGCCCTGCACAAGTTGTTCATCTCATGTAACTATGACTTAGGACAGCAGCGTCAGGACCACTACGTGGCCAGTTAGTCGGTGATGTGATAGATCGCTGTGGCTGATTCAGCTCGCACAGTAACGGTCCTAACTTATAGACATCCTGTAAAGAAAGAAATGCCCTTTTCATGCAAAACCTCTCCGTATTCTGTATTAGCTGCTCGGCTGAGTGCCAATGGAGGTCCTCTACGACCATTTGGCAGCTATCTGCCATGTAATGGGAACTCCAAGTTGGACTCCATGGCACACCGTTACTGGAAACGGCAACCGCATGATTGCGGCTGGCTGTTCGAATCTTCAATATATTGTGTTGTATCCGATAGATCGGGCATTGCTCAGAATGTGATATGGCGCGCGGCTCGTTTCTCAGGCTGGGCTCGGCGAGCTGGGGCGCGCGGTTAGTGACATTTCCCCTTAGTGATTAGTGGGCTGAGGGGGAGAGGTTGTCTGGCGTATAGGGGTTGCGGGTCTCTCGATGCCCTGGCGTGTGAGGGAGAGTTCTTGGTCTGGGCAGGCTCTCTTCAGGGTCTTTGTATCGGTGTAGTGATTGCTTGAGTATTGATTTGGTTTAGGGTTGGCTGGGGTGTTCTAAGTTGTAGTTTACGCGGTGTTTGGGTACAGGGCACGTCGGCGGGTAGTAGTTGTTCTGGTGTCTTTATTAGGGGAATAAATGTTGAGTTATAAGTAAATATATGCGTGGGCCCTGTCAAGTCGATAATAGTGCGTGGAGAACTGAGAGGCAAGGCTTTTGCGTGACGAGGTACAGTGAGGGTGAGCAGGAGCGGCAGCTCAACCTCAGCAATCAAGTACTATTCGTGAGACATTTATTTTTGTGATATAATTGATGTTGTACAGTCCCGCCAGTAAGCTGTACCTTAACCGGTATGAGTCATGCGGATATATAAAGCAAGGAAATGATTTGCAACCACACTATTTTCAGCGAAAAACCTGCAGTTCCTGTATAGTGGCTCGGAACTGTAAGATAGGTATTAACAGACATAAATATCCTATTTGTGGGCTATATAACTTGGATTGCTCTGCAAAATGGGCCCAGGTCTATTCTTTAAGGTGCAATATTCTATACGGATATCTCTCGTGAGTGGATTATCTTGGATAGTTAACCGAGTAGACTTTGGCGTGAATGCACGTTTCCACTCAAAGAGTTCTATTTGGTGGGGCCTTAATGACTCTAGTGTCATAGTTAGATGACCTCTAGGAAGCTATGCAATCTATGGGTGAGTTGATAGATAGTGATAGTAGTAGGATCTAGGCCGCTATTCGCCCGTAGCGCGTCTCATATGTAGCAGCGATGAAAGCGTAGATAGGCAGAGAGTTTGATATGAGTGACTGACATTGAGTTTATATATAACTCATTTGGTGCATTATGTTGCCTTGCTCGCCCATCTATGCTTCCGTGTAATGCATGGAGAGTCTGCGTGAGCCACTGTGTCATCTCATTGTGGCTGGTAAACGATTATTTTATTGGCGCAACTGTTCTGTGGCTCGCGTTTGCTCAGGCTCTTCATCGTCATTATATAAAATGAAATGCTGCTGGTTCCCAGGCATTGATGTCCTGTTTCAATCGTTAGTTTACCATTAGAACATTTATTGTTTTAGATGGTTTCGTTTCTGGTTCTTGGCGTTAGAAGTCTCTAAAGACTAGTTTTCATGCATTAAAAATGCCTAGATGGGTTTCGGCTTTAGCACACGCTTAATTAAGTGTGGTCACCGAACGACGTTTCGTGTCTCAGTTTAGTCGAGTCTTAAGCTATCAGATAATCTATCGTCTACTATGGGTGGTTAGCTGAGTTAGTGTCTATGTGCGCCAGAGTCTATTAAGCCAGAACTAAACTATGTCAGATTATATCCGAGCCAGGGTTGATCTGGGCGCCGGGACAAATCCGCAGACCCGGACCTTGTCCAGCACTATCCCTGCTCGAAGTTGTTTCTCTCACTGACAGTGTTAAATTTTACAATCGCTCAGGGGGAGGACATCGAGGTGGGAGGGCCGGTCAAGCGCGGTTAGGATGGTGACCGAGGGGTGGGGGAGGGCGTGGCGGCGCAGGCACAGGCTCACCCTGCCGGGCCATCTGGGGTGGGAGCGTGCTGAGAAGCATGCCGAAGCGAACTATTTGTAACACAAAGATGTGGGTACCAGTTTAGAGTGATAATTGGCAATAGGGTCCACTGAGTGTGCTGACTACAGAAACAGGGATTGGGGGAAAGCTATATTAAGGGAGATATACTATGCTGAGGCTGTAATGAAATGGAGAGAAGCTCCGAGCAAGAAAGGTGGCTGTCCCAGAAGGTAAAAACTGTTAAGATTACTTGGCGTCTAGTGGGCAACACGGGGAATTGGCACTCCTGCAGCCATCATGGGGACCGCCTGCAGCCTTCTGGCTGCGCACGGTATTGTCTGTGGTCCTCCCCAAGATATGATCGTTTTCATCTTATGGTGCCCTAAACGTTCATTGAACCAGTACAATGGGCCAAGGATGTCTTGAAAACCATAATTCACAACGTTCTTGATAGATGCCGGGGATATAGAGGAGTACACATAGACGGCATCACTAGCAGCTGTCATCTAATGTCTTTATTCCTCCACTCTGGTCATTAGAAGGTCCGTCTATTCCGAGCGCCATCCGTTTCCGCTGAATGTGCAACGACAGTCAGTAGGAGAATAGATGGGTCACATAAAACCTTGTTAATAATAGGGGGTGAACATTATTAATATTCATATTTGTATTAATTGAACATTAATGAACAAATATTATAAATATGCGCAGACTGCGCCGTTCGCTAAGGCGGATGCAATGATTAAAGACCTTACTGATAAACTGTTTAGTGAGCAATACTTACACACAAAGTATAATAGAATCAATAGGTATCTGACTTATGGGTCTAGCGGAACACTTAAACTAAAATAAAGTGTGGTGGTCAGTTCTGGCACTGAATTCAGCGCGATGGGGGGGAGCTCCACAACTTGTGGGCACTAGACCTGGTGCTGGTTCCGGGATTCAGACCTATTGGTCGAGATCGTCGCGAGGAGATGGTGTCCCTGGGAAGCGTGGCGTTCGTGAGTTCAGGATTGGCAGTAGGGTCGGGGCTAGGAGAGAGAGTTTAGCTGACGAATCTATGGTTGGGAGGTAGCGTGAAGGCGGGTGTTTATATCGTAGTGAGGTTCTGAGCAGCTGCAAATGACCGCGCCGAAGGCGACGCTGGTGAAGGAGCTGAGGACGAGTGGTAGTAGCGAAAGCTCTGATCGCGCATAGAACAATGCAGCGAATTGAACTGGCAGTTGACACTGAACGTAGTAGGGGGGTGATAGGTGCGCTGGTGGCGGATAAAGGGTGGTTCGCGATTGCGTCTTTAGTGGTTTTAAACGGTATAGAGAGAGGATGGGAGATTAAGTGTAGGGAGTAGATGCCTGTGACCTGTGGTTAGGCCAGTAAGGTATTGGTGGGCCTGGGTAAGCCTGTTTGATGAGGGCTAGGTAGCGGGGCTGAGGTTGAGCGTAGTTGTTAGGCTACGAGGCTAAGGTAGTAGCTTAGTAAGATAAAAGGTAGACAGTTGGTTGATCGTAGTCGGGAGTTGAATATCTTGGTGAGAGGATTTAGCAGTTGCCGAGAAATCTGCTGTTGTTGACTTTGGACTTCTAACGCTACAGAATTTGATACTATATATCAATACTGCAGGTTATATATTCTGTGTAATTTTGTATCTTTATATTAGTTACAATCATTTATATGCTAAATAACGACTACGCGCGCTATCAGTGAATGAGACACACTTTGATGTGACAGAACTTTCCTGAGATAATTCGAACGGCTGATTATTGAGCCTAGGTAGCTTTTTGAGGATAAATGAGAAAAACCTGTGGAGGTACTGAGAGGTCAGCGACTGGCACGCTGGAATAGGTCGAAGTGTCGCGAGGTAGTTGAGTACGCCGCAGCATTATCTAGCATCCTAGAGTCAGCTGGCGCTATTAAGCAAATCTGCTGTTGTATTGTGACTAGGTGAAGTAGAGAGGGTTGCTATCCTATGCATAAGAGTATGAGTCATGCGGTCGTTGTAGAGATCATGTGGATAGATGGATGCACACAAGAACTCGTCAAGGTCTACTTCGTCTGTATAAGTCATAGGCTGAGTAGTAGGAGTTATAATGCTCTAGGATAGGCGGGGAAGCAGGCCATACCCGGGTGTATAATCCATTAGCAATATAAGAGTGACTTGGGGTTATGCCAGTAGATTTAGGCATCCATGCCATTTAATCTGTGGTCGCACCACGAACGTGAGCATATAAAGCTTTTCTCATTCTCTTTTAATGGTGAGTAATTGTGCTGAATCTAGCTGATGATCTAGCATATGGAGGGTTTAGTGGAAGGCTCAGAAGATGCGAGGCGCAGAGTATGGCTGAGTAGCAGAGAGATAGACCGGAGGAGTGTAGGTGGAGAGATCTACAGTGCTGGGATCAGTAATTGAAAGGCAGATGGTTCAGAACGCATATTTCACAGAGAGGATCAGGCAGGACACGAGAGGCGAAGTAAAAAGCAATACAAACACGGTACAACGGAGGCGCAGCGAACTATCGATGAAACATTAGATCCTACAACGGCAGGCAGATAGAACAGAGATTTTCAGCAGGAAGTTTAGTACCTCGAGAACATGAACAAAGATCCAGCACGGATATAACTATCATGATAAGCGATAAACATAGAAGTCTGGCAGGAGTTCTATGCCAGAGTGGAACTAGAGGAGGTCCAGAGCAGGCAAAGTATCTAGATCCCACGGGAGTGGAACCAGGAGAAGACTCCAGCCAGCGGAAGTGTGTCTAGAGCAGTTTCAAGAGAGTAAGAAGCAGTTAAGAGAGTCCTGCAGGGATTGGAATGTCCTTAGGAGGACAGGAAGCAGACAGTAGGTTCACCTGCAGTGGAAGAACAAACCTCAGAGTAGCAAGCAGAAAGCGTCGCATATGCAGAAAACAAGGTCAGTCGCCGCAGAACTGAGAGTTCCTGCTAGGATAGTCTCGCTACTCCCGAAGTTGGAACAGTAGAGAGTTAGCTGGCAGGGAGGTTGTAAAGATGGGAAACATAGAAGTGCCTGCAGTGGTAGTTGTAATTGAGCCGAGAGTGATGGAACATCGAGGTGTCAAGGTAGTGACGTGTGTATGCACTAGAGTGGAAGGAGAGACTCCTAGCAGGAGCTATGTAATCCCAGAGAGTAAGAACGAACAAGAGTTGGACCTCGTCGGCTAAGGAAGAACAAACGCTGTCAGCAGGAGGAGAGCACCACGAGAGCCCTAGTGAGAGGAAAACACGCACTGGGCCAGAGATAGCGGAGAGTTGCTGCCGATGACGGAAGTTGTAGTTTGGCATCGGCGAGGTATGTGGGACTCAGACCGAGAGTTTCCTAGGCATGAGGTTTGTATAATGCACCGAGAGTCGGAAAAGTACAGAGGAGAGAGTTATCCTACGGAGCAGATGAGCGCAAGTGTCTATAAGCTGGGCCAGAAGGGTGGATACAGCTAGTTGGTAGAGTGCTTGCAGCGAGGGGAGTGATCTCAGCGGGAGGGGAGTGTGTAGTGTGGGAGAGGTGCTCTGCAGGGGATGTTGGGTGGACTTCGGATGAGAGTAGGCGGGCGGCGAGTGTGAGTTGTCATGTGGAGCTAAGCGGGTCGAGAGAGAGCTGAGGATCAGGAGAACGGTATTGGTGGCGGCAGCATGTGCAAGGCAACGCGCTGGGGACGCAGGAATAGAGGTATGGTTGTATATTGTGGGGCTGGGATTGAGCGACTGGGGTGTAGTCTGGCGTGGCGGAGAGGTTGTAGAGCTGAGGGGGTAGTTAGTGTCCAGGCAGGAGTTGTGAGGTCACACTGAGGGACAGTGAGAATTGGGCGCTTTGTTCAGGGGGCCGCTGAGGGTTTGTTAGGATGCCCACCGAATATGTATATACTATTATTGTAAGATTTTTATTTATATACCGCATAGCTAGGCGACAATGTTGTAAATCGAGAGAGGTTGAGTCCCACGCTAAGATAATTATTAGAACCAGATACCCAGGGAGTGTGTAAATATATCATCATTGGCAGTACGTGTAAACCGCAACAGGACTGTTAGGTAGCCTGAGGGTGACAAGATCAGCCTCAGTGTGTTTCAGACTGATGGAGAAAAGTACAGTATGGGGGTAGCTTATTAGAGAACGTGCTGCTCCCAGAAATTCATCATGCTTCTATAATTACTTCATTTATACAATGGCGTAGGCAAAGTGACTAATAGCTGAGAGTGTTCCTCCTTAGAGAGTAAAATAGTGTGGAAGGTGCTAAAGAGGATGTTTGGGTAAGTGCCCAGAAGAGTAAACTCTAATTGCAGCTGTGATAGTGTATTTACTTGTAAATATCGAGGTCAGCGCCAAGGTGCATACAGTGATTTTGCCGTTGTGATATGTGGTTTGCGATACAAGGAGAGCTTCCCATTCGCAGCCGCCCAAGTTGTGATCACCAGAAATGGGATTATCGAGAGAGAGAGTAAAAAAGTGGCGTATCTGTAGAGAGCGTTGTGATAAAATATATACAGGAGGTGGAATAACATAGAAGTCCTCCTGCACGCTGGAGTCTGTCTTATGTCCTTACCAGGATGTGGTCATAGCTCTTGGGTAGATCTTATCTCAAGTATATATTCTCATCTATGTCTATAAAAAATAGATATTATCTACATTATATTTTCAATACAAGATATGAAAATCATAGAGACATGATCTCCTGCGATGTAAGTTCGTTACAGATCGCTATAAGTGGAACAAGCCGATCGAATAATAAGCCGAGGTATACGAGGATAGTTTTACCTAGAAAAATCTGGACAAGGATTGAGGTTCATGAGTCATCATGACAGGAGTAGATTGAAAACACCTAGAAATCGTTCTCGTACAGCATGGATGGAGTTCGTATTTTCTCATGGCCATACAACGAAGTGGACATGCATATCAAAGTAGTAGATATCGTAACTCGTCACGAGGGAGTTGTACATCACAGATGGAAGGGACTAAGCCATCTTCATCGCAGTTATGGAAGCGGAGCTGGTGATCTAATCATCACATGACAGATGTAGACAGAAAAGTCGGGTGGATCAAGTGGATGATAGAAAACGAGAAGATTTCCTCAGAATTTGTTTAAGCGGAAAAGGAGATCACAATCCATAACTCTATGTTAAGTCAATGCGCTACATGAGGTAGGCAAAACCGAGTTATAGATCTACTCTTAGAAATCAATTTTAAGCAGTTAATCAGAACGAAGAGAACAGCAAAGTTGTGCCCAGGAGAGCTGTGAATTATGTCCTCCCAGCAGGGGAAGTTGGCTTACTCGCTACCTAGAGGTGATGTCAGCGTGTTGTTCCAGCAGTGATTGCTGCAGCATAAGGAAAAGATTTTCCTAACTTCGGGATTAATCTACATTATCATGAGCCACTAGCCAGACGGGAACAGAAGAGTTTCAGCAGGGAGTTGTATCAACAAGAGTGGAAACGACAGTATGCAAAGTCCGCATGAACGGCGCAGTATGTATCTACACGAGGAGGCTGTAGTGTTATTGACAATATGCCGTTATCCTTAGCTTCACCTCGGCACATGAACTGAGACGTCCAATGCATTCTAAAAACCAAAATACTCTAATTTGTAGTCACAAATGAAGCTGATAGTTACTAGAGAAGTTCTGGGCAGCTGGCGGTGCCACGGAGGTTGGGTTTGAGCTCGCCAGCTGCTGCATTATGTCTGGCTCAAAATGGAGGTGAGACCGAAAAGTAGACATTCCGCAGGGTATGTCTCGGAATACAACAAAGATACGAACTCATAGAGGGTCAATATGGAGGGGGGAATGGAGAGTGAATAACATCATCATGAATCGAGCATAGTTTTCATATCAAATATAGATCGTTTGAAATAACTAGTAGTATAGTTCCCTACACTGGGTGTATTAGATAATGTTCTGTGTCAGTGCCCACAGCATCGAATGACCGGCGACATTGACCATTGCTCTTGAACAATGGAGAAAGAATGATGCAAGACCAGGTAACTGGAGAAAGGAAGGGTGGGTGGCGGAGAGGTGTGAATGTCGAAAACACGTGGAACATTATTCTTGCACTCGCTGAGATCCGCCGGTCGCATGTGGATGGAGGGGTTCAGTCATAAACAGTCTCTAACTGGAGAAAGATGAGCAGATTCACGAGCATAGAGGTTTCCAAGCAGGCACAGTCATGTTAGGAAGATATTGGGTGAGCACGAGCAGGTGTTCCCAGCAGAAGCTTACGCCTCCAACACGAGGGTGAACTCAAAGGAGGTAGTGTCAGCTCGAGCATGAGCTTTATATGAGAGAAGACAGTCTGGGGACGGATGGATTAGTGGACGTAAGGCTAGGCAGGCCGTTGTCAATTGTGAAAGCACAGCGAGGTTGGTAAGATATGCCAAGAAGTACTTGCACACGCGTTGCCTAGAGTAATTGGTATAGACAAAATGGCGCGAGTGACGAATCTGCCGACAGAGAGACGGGCTGTAGTTTGTGGTTCTTGCAGGTCAAGTCAAATACACGTCATAGACTGAGTGCTAACCAGGTGCGAAACAAAGCGGTCCGCAGCCCGTCAATAACGCTAGCATAGACTGATGAGTATGTGCCCACTATAACTGCTTGGAACTGATGCAGGATTACCAAGCAGAGCCAAGGAGGAATGTTGTACTCCTTTTATGAAGCCGTATGTGATTAGAGTGTGGAATGAGGAAGTTGGCTTATAATCGAGTATATTCTATCGGTATATATATAAATATACTTAATATACATTTAGCATTGTATATCGTTATAAAGTTGTGCTTTACGTGATGTATTATATCGTACTATAATGAACTTGCACTGAGAAAAAAGCGCTAATTTTAATAGACTAGGATGGTACCTGGAATAGATAAAATTGTTGAGGGATATTAGAAGTCATTCGCAGTGTTGGCGTATGAAAGACTGCAAGGTTGTATTGGCAGCATTTTGTGCTTGCTATAGATACGTGTTGGGGACAAAAGACCAATGACAAATGAAAAGTGACTGCTAATCATGCTTATCATCTAGTAGAGTCTGGTACATTAGCGTCTGTATAGATATGGGTGGATATACTTTGAGTCTAGTAGCTGTTATATAGCGCTGTTAGCTTGTGAATGTGACTCTAGGGCGAGACCAGAACCCTCAGTGACGTGCAGTAAAGTATTCTTTATATTACAGTAAGGAGGGGGTTCATTAATTATTATCTTTAGATAGAGGTAATCTAAGAGGTGAATATGAACTGCAAGTTCGCCTGTAATAAGTCAGGGACGACAGTATAGGATAGCGATTTTGGATGGTTGGAATAATAGAGGGAAAACCTGAATGATAGGATTAGCGTAATGATTTTTATCGAAGTTCGATCTGAGGCAGTAGCGGGGTTACGGTTATCCCTTATAATACCAAGTGAGTGATACTGAGAGTCTCCTGTTAATAATAGGCCTGTAGACTGGAAGCAATAAAAACGTGTAATATAGTTAGAGCTGCTGAATTCATTATTATGCATTAAGTATAAATATTGAGTATTATGTTTCCTTCCCCCTGGATTGCTGACTCTGAAGGCGGCGGACTCTGACAGTCGGCTGGTGGGGTAATTGTAGTTTCAAGGTGTCACGGCGTGGTAATATAATGGCAGAACTCGGTACTCTCTATGTCAGGTGGAAAGTGTACGTGGTGCCTTATATGAGGATGGTGTAGAGTCAATATAGAAAAAAGATGGGAACTTCATCGCCTTAGAGGGTGATGAGGGGGTAAGCTATAGGAAATGGACTTTGGGAGTCATGTAGATGGTCTTGGGACCAAGCTGATTGTGGGTTGAATTACTCGTTGCTAATCAATAGTCAAATCTGGGGGGTAGACTATAAAAGTGGACGAGGGATAGGGAATATTTATTTAGATGAAGAGGATGGAAGATATGTCAGTCGTCAGTCATGCTTGGTTGATAATCACAGCAAACAAGGAGATGCATAACTTGTGGGTCGATGATCGATATTACAATCTCCGTGGTGGTACACATGGCTGTAGTGTAACGTTGTATTAGCACCCTGACTTAGAAATGTGTAAGAGTGTACTGCACAAGAGGGTGACGCATGAGAGTAACGTCTCCCAAGCCGGATACTTTGGACATGTATGCAGGTTATATAGCAGTTACTCAAATGATATTTCCTGAGCAAAATCTACCTCCTGTGTGAACGTTATTAGGCTCTACTGGATGTGTAAACGTTACTACTCTGACTAAGTGTATGTAAATATCCGCGTGCCAATAGACTGCAAGGGTGTCCTGGTTTATCATGCCGCTACTACTGTGTACCGTTCTTGCCGTACTGAGATGTGTAACGTTATACCCTCTACTATGATTGTTGGTGTAAGCAGTTACTTAAGAATATTAATATTTAATCCCCATAATATAGGAGACGATGAGGTGTGAGAGTATGATTTTGCCATAGACGACTACACGTTGGACTGGTGTAAATGTTACTCGCTAAGCTTGGAGTTGTAGGTAACCGTTTATAATCAGGCCTACTGGACTGTGTAAAGTGGTACTGCTCGCCTACGCGATAGTAGTAAGCGATCTACTAGAGTAAGGTGGAAGAACCACACATGGAAAGGAGGAAGTATTAGATGGGGGGTCAGGCTGAGGAACTGATATACAAAAGGCCATTAGCAATAATATAGCCATGAGTTCATTTCCCAATATCTCCATTAAGCTTCATGTTATGGCCTAATATGATTGTTAAGGATCTTGGGTCCCCAAATCTGTTTTTTCCTGTTATCTTTGATTTGTGTTGTGGTTGGGAATCTCACAAATATTTACAGAGGTGCCTGTAGCTGCGACATTTATTTCTATTAATCGTACATGCTTTAAAGTTTTAGGATGGTAACGAACTTCAAATATTCGCCCATGTTTGCGGCAATATACGGAGCTGGGTTTGTATGTGGTTCTTAGTGGATTGCTTGACCCCGTCTTGGAGTTATTCGATCTGTCTGAGGACCACAATTTCTGACATTGTCAGTGATGAAAAAATTTTTAATTGCGGCTACATATATTAATTCAGAACACATTAAGTCTGTTGACTAGCTAGCAGTTCCCAAAACTTGAAGGACTCGTCTTGGGTAGCGAGTCATTGATTATATAATTAATATTATATTTTATTGGATATTTGTTGTTATTTATATTGTTTTGTAAGAAATCAGTACCTTTTCATGATTTCAAATGGGGAAGATTACACCTGCTTTGGGGATATTTATTTTTCTCTTGACCAATGGAGATTCCAGTATTAACAGGGGTCCGAAACTTTTTCACCAGTGTGTGATAGGGAATGCTTTTGAGTTTGAAAAGTGGGTGATGGGCACTAGCAATCGATTCACCTATTGACATGCCAGGTTTCCCCAAACTTTGACACATTTGTAACTAGTGCGTGGGTTTTACTGCGCCAAGTTTAACCGTGGCATCGAAGAAAAGACCAATAAATTAACTTATGGAACTTTATCTGGTTTAATTTACCTGGTGCTATTGCCTTAGATATTAATACTCGGATTCTTAATTTGATTGATTTGATTTTTAATCCCTGATAGAATTGGGATTTATGTCAGTTATTCTAAAACCTAAACGGTTAGTATGCCCCCTATATTTCAATCAGTCGTTTCCAGAAAGAACTCAGTCCCCATCCTTGTTGATTATCCACCTTCTCCTGTCTTCTGGTAAGGCAACAGAACCACATGTCCACAAATAACAAAAGTGAATAGATATAATAATTGTAATAAACTAGTCTCTATTAAAAAAGACGCAAAGGTTTAATATTGTTGTCAGCAACTTCGTTTGAGGCGCGATCTTCTATTTGATTTAGCACGAAGTGCCTACCAACGCAGTCGAAGTCTTGTCTGATTGCAACATAATACTTTCCTTTGTAGGACAGAGAGAGGCAGCCCTACGGGACCAGAAAATGTTTATTATAAGCTGTTTATTGGTGGGAGTCTGAGGACATTGAAAATGCTTGTGTCCCATCTAACTCTCTCCGAACCCCTGTACCAGGATATGGCTGCTTTAGCCAGAATTATGTAAACAAACTGTATTTTCCGAGTCTATCTGGGAAAAGTTCCCAATCTATCGCGAAGGTTTTCAGTCATGGGCAGGTGGAATTCCGGACGCTAAACTAACCTTGAGGGTATAAGAAGTACAGACATCCAATCCAAGATTATTAAAACGACATGTTTAAGGGTTGATGAACGAAGGGTAAGAGGGTAAGATCCAGTAAAGTGTGCTATGATCCATTGATCGTACCGCGGTTTTCATGCTACATAAAGTAGACACTGAAAGGTAGACAGTCAAACTTCAATATGGCGAATTCCTTGAACTATTCCGGATAGGACTGTGTTGGCTGGTACTCAGTTTGCCTGGATTTAGATTTGTAGATAAAGTCAATGTGGTGTGAATTCGATGTGCTAGCCATTGTAAGATAGATTGCTATCGTACGCTTCTCCACATTTAGTTATCACATAAAGCCCAGTCTGGGACCCACAAGTTCTCAGAGCTCCTTTAGAGGTTTGTATTCGTTTCCCTTGCAGTCTTGCGGCCACAGTTGCCCAGATGGTAAATAATCCAAATAACGCCAAAGTTTATGTTCACAAGGGCGGTGGAAACACAGCAGGTACTGCTCTTTCAGTTCCTTGAAGGTGCCCAGGGCTTTCTTTTCCACTTTTTTCCATGTAACAGTTCAGTAGAACTGGAGCACCAGGAAAAGCCAACTAAACCATACAAATGTTTTGTCCATAGAAAAATCCATTTGTGCTTGAAGTAGGTGTGATTGAGACACAGGCCCAGTAAGGAACAAACTTGTTCTGGATTTCAGCTTTGTTTTGGCCCTGTGAGGGGTGGTGCTATTGTTTCAGCGTTTCTCCTCAGTTTGTCCAACATACAGGGCTTTGACCCTTAGTAGTTCGGCGGTTACAGAATTGTCTCTACAACTAATGCAGGTATTGAAGGATTAATGCACTACTAGAGACAGACTGAAACATGTAAACACTGTGACTGGAATCTACTCTTACCCTGTAACAGATTTCAGCAACCCCTAACTGAATTTAACCATATAGAACGCATATGTGATTGGATGTCTGTAACTGTATCTAACTCCTCATGTTTAAATGCCGGGAATTCCACTGTCCATCATGTGAACGTGAAAAGATAACGCCGCTCTGGATGGTTGGAGGAAACGTTTCCAAAGATGAAATCGGGAAAGTCAGTTTGCTCTGATAATTGATCAAGGATAGAAGCTCTCGTGTTACAGCATCGGGCGGAGCAGATGTTGGCCACTGAGGATGGAGACTAGAAAGGATATTTATCAATATTGAGATGAAATTAACGGTTGTAAAATAAAAAGGAATAATATATAAAGACAAGGAAATCTCAATTGATTGGCCGAGAGCTACATAATGTTAATAGTGTAATTTTAGTCTGTCGGTTTCAAACATATATGGGGATTTGTACTCAATGTGGTCGATGTTTGATTTATTTTTTTTTCAACAATTTAAGAATTTTGGCTCGGAGAAGCAGACTTCAAATTGGAATTGATTGTACTTCGATTAACCAAATGTCTGTTATAAGTGGAGAAAAACTTAATCCATGTAACCTTCCATCTAGCAATAAAGCGAGTGAGTTAACTATGTAAAAATATGGGATAGTTAGCCATCTGGGCAAGTCTGCATATTTGTTTTATCTACAGAAATTGATTAATGACGGAGGTATTTGAGTTTTTTTTTATGGTGAAAATTTTCATATAATAAATAAGAAGGAATTTGATATTGATTATTCACGGTACAAGATTCCATATCAAACAATGAGCCATGTTTCAATAATATAATGTGGGTACAGTAGGTATCTTCCAACTACGACAGAAGTGGAGTCAGTAGAGCTCTCAGATTAGTCGGAGGGGGTTCTTCCTCCTCACTCAGTTATCTCAACCCGGTTTATAGAAAAGAGAGACGGTGAAAATAGAATATTTCGGAAGCAAATGAATCAAGTTTTGTAACGTAAGCTATTTTCTGCTTACCACGTAATAGCTTGGAGAACTCTGATGATCCAGAAAAATGGGGCTCAAGAAAATGGGGGGGATGTATTTTCGGTTGCGCTGAAAAAAAAAAATAAAAAAAAATTAATATATAGTAATGCAGATAAATACGATAAGATATGAATATGATATAAACATCTTTCGACTGATTAATTGCATTTTACCGTTATTGATTATATTCGTGCTTAACTAGTGAAGGAATGGTACTGTCACTGATTCCCTCGAGATAGTTTGCGTTTGAAGACAGGAAAGGGATTTAAAAATAGAAAGTAGTTAGCCAGATCTCTTAATTCGTAAGTTGTGTATACGTTTGCAAAGTTAGAAAACTCTAGTAAATTTCCATAATTAGCCACAGATACGTATAGTTCTAGAGAAGATGCTAAAGTGGATGCTTTTAGGGGTCTGAGCTAGGAGTGCGCTTGGAAAAGTGTTAGATAATATGATGTCTTTTCGCTTACCAAGAGTCTGAATGGCGACAGCGGGCATCCCTTCGAATTCTCACTGGTTAAGGATAAGCAATAAGATCAGTAAGAGAATATGAATATAAAAGAATCTTTATGTCCTTTAAATGCACTTTTCCATTCCTGAATTTTTATGACATCTTGTATATTTTAATTTGCTGTGTATAGCAATTTGTGGTAAGGGTTTAATTGATGATTTGATGGTGTTTTTCTGTCTAAGATTATCAAACAACTATTTCACAGCGAAGAATCGAAGTTGTAAAAGTATTTTTTCTGTTAGCGTCGTTTATTGTTCTTTATTTGATATTTATATGGGTTCTATATATCTGAATAATGGTGATTCTTCAGTTTCTTAGTTAAACCTTATTGCATTTTGTCGTATCATAATAGTATATGATCATTTTTTGTCTCTGTGTTTTTCTGTTATTCTTTTTTTTTTTGGTGTCCTTTTTTATTTTGGGGGAAGAAAGCATATATGTAGTTATTTGCTAATATTCTGGATATAACGGCTGTTAAGAAAGTAAACATCTGAGTGGCCAGCATTTCACAATTGTTCCTTCATTTATTACGCAGGTGTTTTGTCAGTAAGATTGTCTCTGGTTCTCGTAAGAGTAAAGAAAGGCCGATGGAATAAATCAATGTAGTAATAGGTATGGACAGGGTATAACTATACAAAGGGACAAGGTAGGAGAATATATGGTGGCTTAAAGTGTAAGAGGCAGAAACAATATTCTTGTTACTGGCGAGGTCTGATGCCCGTGAATTTTGGAGCAGGATCTGGTAGAAGGGAAATGAATTAGAGAATGAGCGAGGTAGTAGGATGTGTGTAAATAATGCGATGCCTATAGATGATCTATTGATTTGCTTTATAATTCCATCTATTAAGCATAAAGTTCCATACACGGCAATCAAGCCGCGTATAATGGGTCATGACGATTGGAGGCTATCGGCGTTGTGACATGGGCAGAAAAGCGGCTGCCTGACGTTCTGGCTGGATATTGACCGTTCGATCGACTCAGGTATTGAAAATCGTCGGATCGGACGTAAATGATGGCGGTCGAACCGACTGACACCCTATAAAAATAGATGTAAATCTGAATGTTTGCCAGCAAGATGAAGAGATTTAGTTCTTATTTTTAAGTTCTTGATACCGATAGATGACAGCTAGCGTAGGTGTGGAATATTACCGGTGAAGTCCATTTCGCTTGGAGAACCTCGAAGGGGAGCGGTCTATATAGTGTTTAGGGCACCTTATGACTTACCATACGATCTTCGCAGGCTCAGCAATAACTGCTTGGTTCTCGCCTGAATGTAAGGGAGGATAACAGGATTAGTTTTGGGGATCACACTTACCTATAGTTCTAGTAGTCATTATATTATCTAACTCAGTTTAGCACAATAAAATAGTCTCTCATAGGCTATTGCTGGCAGATGATTGGTCCAGTGGGTGGCGGCTCTGGAAAGATGTGATGGCACAGTCAGCGACCGGAATGATTAACAGGAGAAAATACAAAATCAGATTCACATTCTGTTGATTTTTCACCTAACTAAACTTATTTTACCAACGCAAATTTCCATGTGCTTACAATATCGAATATACCAGAAATCATGTAAACAATCCCTTGAGCCAAAATAACTTCAATAAAGCTGCTACAAAGTTTGCCCAGCGCGGCTCCTCCACTGATAGTTTTAGTGCGTCATTTATCTTCTATTGGGATTTTTACACTTGGTACAATTACAGAAATATGTATGTAAATTAGTATTAAATCTCTATTTGCTAGGTCTAAAAGGATGCGATTCATAAAAACGAAACAAAATGTAAGGGTTCAAAACTTTTATCCTGTTACCGGGAGGTGGTTGGTTCTCGGACAGCCTGGGTGAATCAATCATAAGTAGAGTTATTTTAGTAGCAATTAACAGGCTAATTCTATTCAAAGCATCTATTTAGGCACCAAAATGACTAACCCGATGGTTTAGTACTTGGGGGAAAAAGTGACTTTTGAGTAATGATATCGTTATTTATATGAATATATTGAATGTATCTGTATGCACATTTATTCTGATATAAATCTCAAAGGGGTAAGAGGCTGTCTTATTGCCAGGGAAAAACATCATTGAAGGGTTTCAGCCAATATAATCTATATTACATTGATATGTATCTCTATAGACATGTGCACTAAATTGTGTAATGAATGATTTGTAGATTTGATATAAAAGTGGGAAGTAGAAAATCATGGGGGAATGGGGTCAGTAGTGAATATCCTAAATTCTCAGCGTTATTAAGGGCCTGTGACAAAAGTCAATATAAATCTATAGGTCAGTAAATATAAAGGTTTATACACAAATAATCAAGGAAAGTTGGTGTTTTTTACCATTGTGCATTGCTAGCTTACCAATGATGTCGCGGGGGATTCGTGCTTGGTGTTCTAGGAAGATAAAAATCATGTTTTTATTACAGAATAAAACGAGCTAAAATGGTAAATAAAGATATAATGAATGGCTGAGAAAGCACAATAGTGAGCATAAGTGGTGATCATTTATATTGTGTTGGTAACCAGTTCTCTCCTGCTTATAAGACGACACATCATCGGCTCATCTTTTTCAATCTAGGAAGAATAAAAGTTTTATTACAAAAATAAATGAGAAAGGCAAACAGATTGTAGATAACATGACTCGTAAATAGGGCAAATAGTCCAGTAATGGTGAGAGTATTTTTATACTGAGTGAATTGGTTATCTCTGCTTACCGACGAAATGGATGCTCGCTGCTGGTTTATTACGTTCGGTGTTTCTAGTAAAGATATTAAAGAAATGAGAAATGGGGCAAAGAAGAATGAATTCACAATAGAATGGGGCGACAGACCTTGGGAATTCAGTCTGGAAAGGCATCAGTGCTGCGCCTGCAACATGTTTTGTATTAGTAAGTGTCCTGGAAGCTTTCAAGTGATCTGGAGCTCCTAAAGATCAACGTCAAACTGAGCTCAGTTAAATAAAATGTTCCATATTAGATTATGATGGAGGCAATATTTTTGCGCCGCTGGATGTGGCGCAGTGAATTTTTGATTTTTGCCATTGGCGAAGGAGGTTGTTTCCCAGTACATCAAAATTATTTTCAATAGGACAGTGATAGAAGCACACACTATTATGTTTTTCACATGGTAGCTGCTGTTATACATTACTTATATTCGCAGGTATATGGAATTGCCTTATCCAGATAACACCGTTATACGCAGAACGTTCCAAATGACAGAAGCCATCTCCTAGACCATTAATAAGAAATGAATAATCTATGATTTTTAAATGATCCTTTATCGTCTGGTATATAAAAATGCTCGTACTTGCATGCAATAGATATAATTTGCCTATTAGGAGGGCAGAACGTCCCTATTGGGTTTATTTAATGGTTAATGATTCTTTTCCTCGTATAATACATATCGTACCTAGTACTTTTGATCCACAGATATTATTCCTCCTATATTGGGGAGAACAGCCTATGGGTTTATTTAATGGTTTAATGAATGATCCTTTTCTCTGGTATATAAAAACAGACGTGAATTGAGATCTAACTATAGATACTAATTATAGACTTATTGGGGCAGAACAGCCTATTGGGGTTTATTCTATGGTTAAATTGATTCACTTTTCTCTGTATGTGTATTTAAGTACTGTAATTGATCTACTAAGAATAATTCTTATTGGGGAGTGAACATGCCTATTAGGTTTTAATAATTTTTTAGTGACTTAAGGTATGAGAAATACAATAGTATTGTGAAAGGACCTATCGAAGCGCATCAATCGCGACATTCTGGATCACAGACCTAGCTATTTATAATGAGTATCAAGGTATGAATTAGAATAAATGTGGATGGTTAGATTAGTAAAAAAGATCGTTGTTATAAGAGTCTGAGAACGGCAACTAGCGAAATAATCAGGGTAACAATTTTCGCACGCCGATTTATCTTACAATGGAGAAAACAGAAACATCCCTTTAGTTAAGTAATTTAGATGAGAGAATAATTGAGTGAATGTCCAAACATAAAGTGACGGAAAATCATTTCAATACTCTAAAGAGAGAGCGAGATTAGAGGAGGCATCTGTATAATATGTTACAGGGGTGCAATTCAAGTTTTTTTGACAATGTTGCCAAATTTGTGGCATTGTGAATAAATACACAAACCCAAGCCCAGTATTAACTGAGTTCGTTTTTTTTCATTATTGGACTGAAGGCACTTGGACAACAGCCTAGGAGGCATCACATCCCAGAGTGATCATAGAATGACCAGTTTGGACGATGCTTGGTCCATTTTGACTGTGACATTGTGGAATAAGTAGGCATAACTCAACAAACACACTATTATTAGTGTGATCGAACATTTGAGAGTGTCAGAAATTGTGAAATAATTGCACTGGGGGTGAGAGATTGTGGTTACAACATATAATGGATAATAGGGTTGGAATATAATACTGTCAGATGACAAGCCAAGCGTGGAATAAGGGTGTATGTTACAAATGGCAGTTGAGAAATGAGATCTGTTATTCTGCAGGCAGGATGGGTACATGTGATCAAATCAAATTGACTTAAATTGAGGCGATGTGAGGGATTGTAGGCAGGAGGGAATTGGTTAGAAAGTGAATTTACCAAAATTTGAGCGGTTTGCACTGTGTCAGAAGAGTACTATCGCGCACGAAGGGTATATGAGTTTTCCACGGTGGACAGAGTGGTCCAATTCCCTTGACTTATAATGGGATGTTTGGCGATAACTGAGTTTGTGTAACGCTTGGAGGTGTAAACGTGTCAGTGTTTCTGGCTGATGGATTGATAGGTTTTCTGGGATAGGGAGGCTTTTTTGGAGGAGGGGAATTAGACGTGTTGTTCGTGACTCCTGATGAGGTGTCAAACGGTAGGGCGGGCTTTCTGGGAGTTGGGGTGGTAATGGATTGATTCTGTAGGGGTGGCAGTTGTATGCACCAGCAGGGACAGCTCTATACCAGTTTGTCCGTAGAATGATGAGGTGTCAACGTGGGCGGCTTATTGGGAATTGGGTTTGTTTATGACTTTTTCTGAGGGGTGGGCGGTTATTTGGTCCAGCCAGGGGCATTAACACAGTTTGTTACCTAGAGCAATGAATGGGGTGATCAAAATCGCGGCTTATTCGGGAATGGCGGTGGTACTGATTTTCTGAGGGTGAGGCGGTTATTGCCAGAGGTGAGGTGGTAACGGTGGGCTTATGTCGAACGGAATGTGGGGTGATATGAATAATTAGTTCTGAGGGGTGGGTGAGTTAATTGCCTAGGTAGGCGGGCAGGACAGAATTGGAAGGACCGTTTGTCCGTAGACATGAATGATGGTGTAAACCCCATTGCAGGTTATTACGGAGGATGGGAGTGCTATGCTTTCTGGGGTTGGGGGGTTGAATTGGTGAGGAGGGCCTGAATACTCAGTTTGTGTGAGACATGAAATGAGTGTCAAACCAAGATTGGTTAACGGCTTATGTCGGCTGAATTCGGGGTGTTTTGGATTGTTCTGAGGGGTGGCGGTTTGTTGCCGCGGGGTGATTACGTTGTGTAGACCTGAATGAGGTGTAACGTTGCGCGGTTATTGCGGATAGGGGTGTCTTGATTTTCTGAGGGTAGGTGTTATTGCCTATGCAGGGGCATTACCACCGTTTGTCATAGAACCATGAACTGGTTGTCAAACGTCAGCGGCTGTATTCGGCGAAATGGGGTGTTTTGACTTTTTCTGAGGGTGGGCGGCTTAATGCATGCAGGGGAAAGTAACCAGTTTGTTGTAGACCATGAAGTAGTGGTGTCAACCGTTGGGTATCGTATTCGGAGGAAGTGGGGGTGATACTGATTTTATAAAGGGGATGGTTGGTTTATAGCCCATTGCTGGGGAGCTTGAACCATGGTTTTCGTGAGACATCGAATTAAGGTGTCAACGTGGCTATTCGGGAATGATGGGGTGTTGTTGCCTTTTTTGAGGGTGGGGTTAATTGCCCAGGAGGGTCAAATTAACCACGTTTGTTGGTAGACCCATGATAGGGTTCAACCATGCTGCCTGTATTGCGGAGCTGGGGTGATAGACATTTGGGTGGTGTCGTAATGCCCCTAACGGAGGGGTATCAAATTAACATCCGTGCATGACCACTGATAATGATGTGCAACGTGCTGCTTATTGTGTATGGCGTGTTATGACTTAATGTTCTAGGGTGGGGTAATTGCGGCCAGAGGGGCAATACCACGTTTGTGTAGATCATGAATAAGAGTGTCAACTGTGATGCTTATTTCGGAATGCGGGTGTTGATCTATTTCTAGTGGGGTGGGTATAATATGCCCACAGGGGCAATTTACCCGTCGTAGAGGCATTAATGAGGTGTCACCGTGTGCTTATTCGATGCAAGGTCTATGATTATTCTGGGGTGGGGGTTAATTGCCCAGCAGGGGCAATTATACACCGATTGTCGATAGACCCAGGAATGAGGTGTCAAACTGTGGTGCTTATCGGGTAGGAATGCGGGTGTTGATTTTCTGAGGGTGGTGCGGTTAATTCCAAAACAGAGGGGCATTAACCACCATTTTGTCGTAGACCATGAATGAGGTGTCAAAACGTGCGGCTTAGTTGGGAATAGGGTGTTATAACTTTTTGAGGGTGGCCGGTTATTGCCCCAGCAGGGGCAATTAACACCGGTTTGTCATAGAGACCCATGATGAGGTGTCAAACCGTGCGCTTATTCGGGATAGGGTGTATGACTTTTCTGAGGGGTGGGCGTTAATTGCCCCAGCAGGGGCAATTAACCACCGTTTGTCATAGACCATGACTGAGGTGTCAAACCGTGCGGCTTATTGGGAATGGGTGCCTCTGACGATTCTGAGGGGTGGCGGTTAATTGCCCCAGCAGGGGGCAATTAAACCATTGTGTAGTAGACCATCATGAATGAAGGTGTCCAAACCGTGCGGCTATATCAGAATAGGTGTTATGAATTTTCTGAGGGGTGGGCGTTAATTGCCCCTGCAGGGGCAATGTTGATTTTAATGTTTAGCAACACTGAAGTTTGAAACATTGTGAAGTTGGACATTGTGAAGTGTGAACATTGTATATCGGGGGCCCGAGTTTTTGCACGGCAAGCACCACCTCACATTTTCTTAAGGAAATGTACCTCTCTGAGTATTTATTTTATTATTATTTAGCGCCCCATTTTCTAAACGCTACTCCTCCTACAGTAGGGTACAACACCCAAACTCTCACAATTTCTTCGCCCTATAGTGTCGTAAATTTATAGAAAAGTTGGCGAGCCAAAACAGATTCATTATAACACTGGAAATTTCCACCTGGGCAGTAAGCCATAGCAACAATCAGTGATTCGCTTTTTTGAACCAGCTGGAAGGTGAACAATGAAATCAAACATCTGATTGGTTGCCTGGGTAACTACCCAGGTGCAAATTTGCCAGTATTTATAGATATATATTCCAGGGTGTCAACCTGCACGCCCCTCCATTCAGCAGCTCTTGAATAACAACTCCTGCAACCCCAGCAAATATAGGCTCCAGACAAATGTACTTATTTATACTTTAATATTGACAATATTTTATTCTATTGGATCATATGTTGGGAAATGTGAATAAGTTTTTGGTGGATCAGTGTGCTAAGGGTTGGGGCTGAGCTGTGTACAGAGGATAACCACACGGGAGCGCTGCTCTCACATCAGACAAGGTCACATTTTGAGAATAATTCCCTGCAATGCCCTGTGTAGGTCAGTATTGTAACTAAATTATATTAAGCGGATATAAGTGACTTTAAGGGGTATAAGGTAAAACGTAGGGGCACGTGGGACAGCATAGGTGGCTGGGTTTATTCCCTTTGACTGAAGACGCTCCACATCTATCTCCGCTCTTGGCGAATACCCTTTTCGCCACTGGATGGGCTGCATTGGCTTCTATCTTGTGCTACAGCTCGAGTAGTATTGCATTGTCTTTTCCAGT